>NW_009260188.1:457885-534191 GCF_000687185.1 Egretta garzetta
GAAAGCAATGTGGACTTTTCACAGGCTGCAACGCTGTTGATAAACCGTAATGTTTACTATTTGGATGGCAAGCAAAGCAGTTTAATCTGGATTCCTTACAAATTCATTAATGCTGCCAGCATTGCCTGTTACCAGAATTATAAAGCATTAAAGCTTCAATTTAGTAAACATATAAAAACCAAATTTTACCTAGGCTTTAATTCAACTAATTTCAGATCCAGTGTACTTGACTGAATTATTGATTGTTTGATTAGAATAATATTTTATATGGCTGGCTGTTGGCAGGCATGGGGGGAGGTGATAGTGCAAAGTTTGGAGTGAATTTGTGGTGTGTTATCAGGGCTTTTCTAATTGCTTATGTGCGCATTGTAGTCCTAAATGCCTGTGGAACATACTCCTTATGTGTTCTTTCCAAAGTGAATGCAAGAACATTGAAGTAAGCTGCAGCACAACTGGGAAGCTAGTGCAAATAGCCAGTGTAACTACTGTAAATGAACAGTTGTGCTCACTCCATGTTAGTATTCCTATTTAGTAAGTGTGTTGTGTTAAACTACATGTTTTCCATCCTGCGAAGAAATGTACAAGATGAACAGGATAAAGTAGAAAAAAAGGGATTAAGAATAACTGTATTACTCTTAAGAACTTTTAGAAACAAGTTAGTCTTTTCCCAGAGATGGAGAGGCAAAACAAGGGCCATGGAGTATTAAAGCTTGCTTTGATTAAAGCAACTAGCTTTTTATGTGCTTGAATAATGAATTCTGCTTTGAGAAAAAGACTTGAAACAGTGTGGGGTGTGGCATTTATTTTTTCCAGGGGTTTGTTTGGTAACATAATCGTTTATAGCATTTATAAAAATGCTTTTCTAGGACACTAACCAGCAACAAAGTAAGTGGAAATAAACACTGAAAATGGTTAATACTAATTTTTGAACAGCTCTGCACATCTTTCAGCTTCTTTTCCACAAGGAAGTGTAACAAAGGAAGTATTTATTTTATGTTCTTGTAAATGATTTTCTTTATATTTTCTGTAAATATTGTGAATATTTTAATGCTGCCAACACTCGTGATTAGGTGGGTAAATAGCCTGAAGTGTCACAGTTTCTCAAAGCCTATACCCACACATAATACTACACAGAAGGCTGACTGAGGAATGAGTTTAGTTTATCAACACTGACAGTATCCAAGGGATTCAGGAACGTTCTTTATAACATTCTTTATAACGTAAGGCAGACCATTGCTATATTTCAGAAATTAATGGAAGAAATTGAGTGTGGATATCTTTGAGGATTTTTATGAGAAGCTGGGCTTGAGGCAGATAAAAAAAGTATCTAAGGTCCTGTGCTGTAGAGCTCTTTTTTCAATGAGGAGCTGCCAGCTCAAGAGCTGTACCAACAAATGTGTCCTAATTCCTGTCCTAAATGTCTATTTTATTTTGCCTGCAAAAATTGGGTCCCTTCATAAACAACAAACCTGCCAAAGCTGATGTGGACTTTAGGAAGTCTTACTTGCCAGCATAGATTTTTAATAATTACATATATCCAAGTTGCAAACTTGTTTTAGATTGTGATTTTAATTATTTTTAACAGTCTGGAGAATTATAAGTGTACAGGTAAATGTCTCTTAATGCAAGTGGAAGACTAGTGGCATTGATGAAAATACCTTAAACAACATCTGTAGGTACAACAGGACAAAAGCTGGGGTTTGAATCATCTTGGCCATGCAGTAAGATGCAGTACTGCTGGGTCCTCTTGAATTTTCCTGCTACAAACAAAAACAGTTGCAGTCTGAGCCAAATAGTTTTTCTGGGAGCAAATCAATGTCCATTTCTGTAACTTAAGTAGGAAAAAGGTATTAATTAGGTGATAGTAATGAGAAAATGAAGTAGTATGCAGGATAAGTGCTACTATGAGAATTAAAAAAATATTGAAGAGCTTTTAAACACCTGATAATAGAAATAACATACTGAGATGTGTTTTATGCTAATAAAGTAAATAAGACCTGTATGTGAGTTATATAAGGTAGCATAACCTTATATGGAATTAATATTGAGGGAAAATTTGGGGGGGGTTATTTATTGGAGGCATATTTTTCTTTTAAGATAAGAAATGTTCTTTGGACAGAATTATCTAGGCCACTAACTAAATGACATTTTCAAACATGAAATTTTCACAGGAAGTGAACTTAGCAAAATTAGAAGGAAGAAGTATATTTTTTTTTTTCTGTCAGAAGATAAAGCTTACAAGAAATGAAACTTTCTGAAATCTGGAAAGATTTGGAAACCTATTTATAGACATCTGTATATGTAGTTCATTCTTAGCAGACTGCGATGTTAGAGAAGAGCAATGGCTTGAGTCTTGTAACACAAGCTTTGTGAGGAAAAATGTGTTTTTTAAACTAGGGAAGCAAACACAGGAAGCTGCAGTTGGAATTAAAACCAAATTCAAACCCTCATATCTTGTCTAATAGTCTACCTTTCTAATAAAATTGAAATAAATCCTAAACTGTGCATATAATAGTCTGTCTAGTATTAGTGGTCACTAAGTTGTGTTGCACAGGGTCCTGCTTATAATTAACTCATCATTTCATTGACAATAATAACACACCGTGATAGTACATTATACCAGGATAAACTACCATTGGAAAACTTGTGCATTGAATTGACTGTTTGGTCAACTAAGTCTGTATGTCATACTCTTTCTTGAACACAAATATTTATTCTGGCATTTGAAAATGAATTCTCACTTGGCTTGTATTTGACCTCGTGTGTCCATCATGGTTCTCAGGAAGTGCAGGATCTTTTCTGTTTTGTCTTCATTATCTTTTTATTGTTCTCTGTTGCGGTTTAACCCACAGGCAGCTGAAGACCATGCAGCCGCTCACTCACTCTTCCCCACTCAGTAGAATGGGGGAGAGAATCAGGAAAAAAAGTAAAAGCCATGGGTTGAGATAAAGACACTTCAATAGAACAGCAGCAGGAAATAATAACAGTAATAATAATAATAATAGCAACAACAATGGTAATAGAATATACAAAACAAGTGATGCACAGTGCAATTGCTCACCCCTCACTGACCAATGCCCACCCCGTCCTTGAGCAGTGTTCACTGCCCCTGTGCCAACTTCCCCCAGTTTCTATACTGAGCATGATGTCACATGGTCTGGAATAGTCCTTTGGTCAATTGGGGTCAGCTGTCCTGGCTGTGTCCCCTCTCAGCTCCTTATGCACCTGGCAGAGCAGGGGAAGCTGAAAAAGTCCCTGACTGGTGTAAGCCCTGCTCAGCAACAACTAAACCATCGGTGTGTTATCAGCATTCTTCTCATACTAAATCTAAAGCACAGTGCTATGCCAGCTACTAGGAGGAAAACTAACTCTATCCCAACCGAAACCGGGACATTGTCATGTTATAGATCACCTAGGTGGCCTTCTGTGTCCATAAATCCATTTTAAATTCATTTTTTCCATGATGGATATTGATTTGTCTTAATTTTGGCAATGTAAGGTACCGTAGGGTACCCCTTGACCTGTTGCCTGAATGGTATGAGGGTAAGATAAAGGAAAAGGTCTAAGCAGTATCTGATCTAGGTAGCTGCACAAACCTAAGCCCAGGTTTAACCATAACAATAAAAATTCAAATTCCTATCTTTTATTAATAGGGTTTGTAATTTAAATTCTTTATTTAATGTTGAAGTGGATTTGTTTTGAAAAGTTTTCTCTATTGGTTGCTCTTTTCAGTGGGAAAAACAGTGTAAGAAATGCTGTTCTTGTCATTAAACTTCTTCCTAAGCCTTGGGAATTTAGTTTCACAGAATCCTTCTCTGTTTTACTGTCATAGCTGGTACAATCCTTCAGAGGATTGTGTACTTCTATCTCATTTTTGATAGCCTGGTTCAGGAAGAACAGACAGGAGTGGAAAATCAGGGTCTTGTCACATGCATTTGTTCTCTGCAACCACTGACTTGGATGCTATTATGAATCATATTGGATAATACTATGCATATTTTGTGTCTTTAAATGCTGAGACGTATTTCAAGGTCAAACCAATACTGTCTTGGGCTCTGAGTAGCTCTTTGAGCATAAATGTGGGGAAGGAAGATTTTGTGGTAATCCTTCATAGCATGTCTCTCAATGTTATTCCTGTGGTTTCAACCTTCTCCCCCCACAAAGAAGCATCTCATACTCGCCATAAGCTGCAGAAAAAGCACACCAGGAAGAATTTCACATTGACTTTCTGTGCTTATTGATGGTGCATGTGTCATATGCTAATTAATACTTCCCATTTTAGTGTTGGGGTGGAGGGGTGGTTAAGGACGTGCACTTTTCTGCCTTTCTCCACAAAACAAATCTTCTGTGCAAGTAAATAGGAAAACACGTTCAAAGCACTACAAAGCCAGAAAGTGTTCCCATGAGGAGGATTTTGTCTAACTGAAAAAAGATTTTTCTGTCTGAAAAATTCTGGATGCTATAAAATGTATTATCCTCTTCTATTCTCTTTAGGAAGTGGGTCCCAATAAACATCTTAACTTCTGACAATTTCATGGGTTTAAGTTCAGAAACCATACCCCTCTTGGTTACAGGGACAATGTATCACCATCACAAAGACATGATTCTTTGAAGCAGTCTTTAAAGATGAGGGCTATCATTTAACATATTTACAATATCTAGTGTTCCGAAATCTTAGCTGACTCTTCTTTAAGAAGAAAATTAGTTGAATGTGTCTGTGCATTTCTTTCATCACTGCGTACTTGTATCGTCTGCCTTCAGCAGATGCACCATGCAGTCAGGCAGAGCCATTTGTAACAGATACATATATTTATAGACTAGGCTTATGCAGTTCTACTGCTTCTTAGTATTTTTCCACACACACACATACAGCTTTCACACAACTTTGCTACTTCCAACACAATTTGACAGAAAAGTAGAGCTTTCAAAGACTTCATAAAAGTAAGGAATTTGGGTAGAGAAGAAGGACCCAAGCTTGTCATGCAATGTAAGGGAAAGGTAGTTGTGATGAGTTAAGTTACTCATTTGGAGAGTCAGAAGACAGCTGAGTATGTTTGTATGTATGTGTGTATGTTGGCCAGCCGCTTAGCCTGTGTATAGTTCAAAACCAGCCACATCTCACATCCTGCTGTTTATGCAGCCAGAAAAGAAATAATGGGGTTAAGTTGAAATATAAAGCAGGAGAAGAGTAGAAAAGGATGAGAAAAGGGGCTGGGAGTGGTGTGGAGGAGGGGGCTTGGGGAACGTAGCATTCTGCAGATTGGTCTCTTAGCTGACATTAATTTTGCTGCTTACAGACCTCATAAATTGCAGCTGAAAAGTCCAGTATTCGGGTGTTGCAGGCTAGTTGGATCTCTTCACTTGAAATGTTGCCTTGGATATGTGTTTAATGTCTCTTGTTGAATTCTTGTATTATCTGAGCAATAAAAAAAAATTTCCTTGTAACTGAAGATGATTGACACCTTTTTAGTTTAGAGGAAAAAATTCTTCACTTTCCCTGCTGCTGATAAACATCTTAATTGATAATAATTTTCTGCTTCCTTTTTGTTCTGTAAGCCACATGGAAATACTGCCCCTTGAGAGTAGTGTGCTTGCTGTATTCATGGAGCTTGCACCCACAGAACCAGAAGAGCCTGAGATGAATAATGTTTCCTTTGATCCAGTGAACTGAGTGCAGGGCTGGAAGCCTAGTAACAGAATCAGGGTTAGAATTGATTGCTTGTTTCATAGAAGCTCTCCTTGTACATTAATTTCTTCATCTAAAAAAAGACTTTCTTTGGAAGTGCCACATACGTTGCTACTGATAATTGTAGTTACTTGTGCTGCCTCTATCACCCCTGTCTGTTTTCAAAAGGAGTACTATCACCATGCTATAGTTTTCTTTTTTGAACAATAATTTTTAAAAAGGAGGATTCAGTCAAGTCTTAAGCACCTCTAGAGGCTGTATATCAGCTGGACTGATATCTAATCCTGAGGGTGTGACATCCTGAGGATGTAACAAAGAGTAGTCAGAAATTCACTGATTATTGTGGTGCAACTGCGTATTTCTAGAATTAGATTAAAGGATACAGTTTTACCAGTATTATTTCAATATATTCCCTCAGATTGGCTAGTTGTATTTTCTCTCCCTTACCCTCTTTTTGGCAAAGCAGAGCTGACCGAATCCACAAACCAACATTTGCTTGTGGCAGTCTGGTACTAGCAAAATATATGTATCACAAATATGTTATTTACCTCAAAGATGGTAACAACCATTCATCTTTAGTCTGCATTCCTTCAAATAAGCTATGCTTGAATTTGGTTTTGTTTCTTCTTTTTTTAAATCTAGAACAAGAAGTCCATTTCTGGGGAAAAATAAAATTCTACTTTTTATAAAATCACTTCTCTTTTTTGGACAGGCAATAAAAATGAGAAATTAGTGTTAGGAACAGTAATGCTGAGAATATTTTGCCTTCCTGGCTTCTAAATTTGAAAGCTTGGAATTTTTTGATAAACGTGTCACAGGATCAGATGATAGCAAGAAAAAGATTGCTTATATGTTTGTGTACATACAAAATTGACCTTTGTGATGCAGCTTAACATGTAAACACTAAAAGCAGTCATTTGTTTTGACAGCAGAATTAATTGAGGCTAAAACAGTCGAAATTCCACTTGTATCAAGCTGTTCATTAGGAATTGCTGTCTGGCTTTAGTGCTGTCAGAAAAATAACCTGTTCTGCTCTGATTAAATAGCAGAATGATGGTCGGTCCACTGAATTTGAGAAAGAGGTTGAATAAACTTTCTACTGCGGAAACAATTCAGAAGTGACACGCTGCAAGGGGGGTCAGAATGTGCATTGATATCCAGCTGAGCTGTCAACTGGCACTGAGCCAGGCACGCAAAGCTTTGCCATTTGAAGCAGCATGTGAAGCATATGCAGTTTAAAAAAAAAAATGTCCTCCTTTCATGCATGATTTACACTCAAAGAGACAAACTTTTGTTTTTATTGAAAACAAGAATATGGTTTGTTACCGTATTTGTAACTACAAGTACAGATTTACGGAGTTTTTTTAAAAGCTTTGGCTTGAAACAGATATGTTAGTTTATATGCGTGCGTGCATGTGTGTAAACTGATTCCTCAGCATGGGGGGGAAGGGCAGATATTTTTTTCGAGTGTCTGAGTGTTTCCAGTTATTGAAAATTAAATATAGGTAATAAAAATATATGCTTGGGTGGGATAATGTTTCTTTCTGTCATGCATACCTCCCTTAAACTAGAAAGGGGGCAGTTTCCAAAAGCAGATGCAAATGTAAGGCAGTTTTTAGTTGATTTGTTGACTTCTTGATTTGTTTATCTTTTTAGCTCCGCAGGATTTTCCAGTTCATTGATACACTTACTGGGGGCTCTTTTTCAGGGTATGACATAATATTATGTTTTTCTTCCTAGTAATAATACTTGGCTTTTGTATTTTCCTTGTTTGTCTAAGAATACAGTAAAACTTTTTTTCCCCCCCTATATTGAGGGAAGTGCAGATTATTTTATTGTTTTGACCTTAGCAAACAATTCTCCTGATGTCGCACTCACAGAGGTTTTGTGTAAGAGGTGTACAGATAGATTAGAGGAGCTATCTCTAGGGTTTTGTGGAGGTAGGTTTTTTAACTCTTTTCAAGGCAGTTGACAAAAAACTTGACTGTCTTCAAGATAATTAGTGTCACTTTGTAGACAAATTAAGTGGCAGGTGTAAGGTTGTTATTTATAAACTCTCTTCTGTAGCTGCCTTGTGTAATACTCTGAAAATACTGTTCCCATAGATGTGGGCTAAATATGTAGTAGATCCTAATCCTACTCAAAGATGAATAAAGAAAATGTAATTGCACTGTAAATTCTATTACAGCATCTCCTTATGGCTAGCCATCCACCTTACCTCTTAGTATCATGAAAGCCCACATACTTGCATGCCTCTTGTAAGAAGAACAGTGAATGTATTTTCTCAACAGTCTAGGAGATGCATCCCGAACTGCAGACTCACTGGTGCTTAATTTATGCCAGTGTCACTTATCGTAAATTGTTAGATTAATTAAAATTTAAACATTCTGTGTATTCAGATTACCTTTTGCATTTCCTGTTCTAGCAAACCAAAGCTTCCTCATTTTCAAGAGCCTAAGATCTGACCCTCTCCTGATTTATTTGCTTCAGTCTCTTCAGTAGCAGCTGTCTGCTTCTATGTGTCTGTAAAACCATCAACCGTTTGCCTTTTCTTCAAGTCCATATCTGTCCTGGCTAATAGAATGCTGTGAGCTACAGCAGCTTGCCTTGGAAAACATTTTAGGATAACTTTGGTGGGAATGTTTACATAAAATTAGAGTAGTTTACTGATTTTTGATGCATGCTACCTTTGTAGAATACTAAATTCTCATTAGCATCCTGAAAGCTAGGTATGTATTTTTAAGTGACTGAAATCCCACTAGATACTCCTGTCTCTTTCTGTTATAAAGGCTAACCTTCATTTATGTGCTGTATTATTTTTTTCTATTCTGTGTGTGTACAATAACAAAAACTTTAAAGTCTATGCACAGGTATTTAAAATGCTTAAAGCCATAGATACCATTCTGTGGATCAGTGTAACAACAGGCAGACCAGACTGTAAAAGAGTTATCTTGAGGCTAATACTATCTGTGTTTAACCCAACAGAAAATTAATTCAGAGACTTTTGCAAGGGTTGAACTAGATCTCCACTATAACTTTTTACTTATGCAATAAGTGTCTTAAAATGTATTTTTTATTTTAATTCCTAGCATTTACTTTTATCTTGTGTTCATACGAATGCTTGAGAACAGGTTTCCTTCTCAATTCACATTGTTGTCTTGTTATGAGAAAAAGAACAAAGAAAATCTCTGCTTTGGCTGTAGTACTGCAGAATACCATTATTATCACCATTATTGCAGTATGGCAATGGTCCTTTTCAGTGCTGTGGGCCACCATGTGGCAGGGACTCTAGAGACTGCTTTGGGGAATGACTTCAGACCCCAACATCAGCAATACTGCTTGAACGTGAAACAACTGCTTTTCTCTTTGGATGTTGCAACAGACAGTGAACCTGTGTACATGCTTCAGAAATTTTGACCGTTACAGTCTTCCAGATTTTGAGCGGAAATCCTTGTTGGTATTAAGCCTTTGTGCATACTTCAGTCACTGGGGACAAGTCTGTTAAGAAAACATTTCTGCCTCGTACAGAAGAGGTAGTGCCTCCACCTTAAAGTCTTCGTGTGGCTGTTACAAAAATGATTGTGATACCAGCACATAAGTTTGCATGCTTTGGCTTGCATCTATATATTATACCCGTCTGGCAATCTCCGTTAATGCCAACCCACTGAGAGTTTTTGACTATACCATCTAATGATTAAGGAATTGGGAATCGGAAAGATAGGTGTTATGGTGGTTCAGAGAAGAAAGCTTTTAGAGGGTTTTTTGCAGTGATAGTGCTGGTGCTTTTGTTTCCGTATGCAAAAATACACTGGACAATGCAAGGAAACTTCTTAAGAAAGCATCTGAATTCCTTATTGATACTATGCTTCCATAGCAGTGTGTGTCCCTAAGGCCTTTTGGCTGGCTAAGAGACTGCAGCTGGTTCTAGCAGGAGACAGTGTGGTCACAGGACACACTTCTGGCTGGGCTACACTGTTATTACCTCTTTGGGCACAAAGACATCTGCCCACAGGAGACTCCAGCTGTTACGGGGGCTACGAAAAGCTCATCACAGCTATCCTGTTTTCTAAATTGGTTCACCATCGAGTGCCACAGAAAATGTCTATTTCTGTAATGTTATTTTGGTTTAAAAATACTACTCCCCAGGCAAAACATGGTACTCTTTACAGCAGACATATAGAAAGCAGAACTGTTGGGAGATCTGAAGTTACAGAACAAAAATCTAAGAAAATGAAAAGCTGCTACACATTTCACTGTACTCCGCTTAAAAGGGCAAAATGTATGAATTTGCCTTGGCTGCAAGCAAGTAATGCAACATGTGTTATGTTGGTGGGGGCGGGTTAAATACAAATTCTACAAAACCAGCAAACATCTTTGGGCATTGGAGGAAAATGCTGAACTTAATTTTTTAGTGTTTGTGGATTCATTAGGGACAGCCACTGGCGTCTTGAACTTCTGAGATTACAAAGGATGAAGGGCCCTATAGAAATTTGAGTTAAGTAGGAAAAGTAAGTTAGGATCAAAAGATGTTTTCAAATTGTAACTGAGTCACATGATTTGTTGTAAGAAAATGTTGCTTTCATAATTGTTATTTATCTTCCCTGCAGTAAAGCAGCTAGTAGATGCAGGGGAAAGAAAGTGAGCGTATGTAGGGAGAAGGGACTCCTATGATAACTCCTCCCATTTTGGTGAAGCATAAAATAAGGTCATAGGTGTGTCATTAAGAAGAAAGTGTATTTAAAATTTCCAAGTTAACTTCATAGACCTTAGTGAAAAGTGGGGCCTGCTTACTGAAATTTTTTGCGCAGCTTCTGTCTCATTACTGTCTCAGTCAATTCTTCAGTAACTGAGGTATTTTCAGATTGCATTTCATAGTCTTCCCTATGAGAAAGGAATGCATTGTTGCAGGAGTGAAATGAATTGTTGGGGGTGGTAAACCAGCTTTTGTTAAATCCAGTTGAAAATGCTAATCTGATCTTCATATCTGCATGCTTGTGTTTAAGCATGAACGTTTGTCTCTTCAAATAAAATGTTTATCAAGCTGTAAAAAAAACTCAGATGTGTGTGCCAGTGCAATGGACAAAATACAGGAACTTGGATGTGTTGTTAAAAAAATCTTTGCTTTCTGCTTGTGTTGTTAAAAAAAAAAAGTTAAAGTTAAAATACATCTGAAATATGGATGAGTTTTACTTGAGCCTTGAATATTTATTTTAATCGTTAATGTGAAAGTCTTAAAATTTTAGTCTGGGGATCACTCTTAGTAGCTGGAAAGGGTAAAGAAAAAGATGGTATTCTGAAAAAGCTTGAGTATTGTTTTTCTCTAAAAATATGTTTAAGTCTCTCTTGTTTACAGTTTTTTCCTTCTGTTTTTGTTTTGGGGATGAGTGTTTGTGGTTGCTTTGGCTTTTGGGTTTTTTCTGGACAAATGGGAATACATATAGAAGCAAGAAACAGAAGTAGTTGAATCCTTAGTAAAGTGATGAAAAATGTATTGTCTGAAGTGTAGTGCTGAAGAAGTAATGGATTTGTTCTTCAGCTTCTATGTTTTATGGTATTTTTCTAAATTTTTTGGTCAATATATTTTGAACAATGGAGTTTAAATTCCTAAAATAAAAGGTTTATGAAATCAGCGTGGGGATGTAGGCATCTACAGTTCTCTAAATTGGGCGGGGGCGGGGAGGGTGTTGCTGAATTTTGTTTTGTGAGATACCCTGATTTGTGGAGCATGCTGACTTTGGTTTTCTGTTAATTTAGTGGAGAGCGAAGGAGAAGGAATCGGAAGGCCAGCTTAAAAAGCCCATTTACAATATTTAGTAAAGTGAGAGAGCAGTTAGGAACTTGTATTTCATCTTGTTGTACTGAATAATTAGACCGGAGTTTGAAATTATTTAATAATTGAAATTTAAGGGGCAGTTAAGACTGCCATTTGAGGTTGGTCTTCTGATATTCTGCTCTCAAGAGCTTTATTTGGAGGCCAGACAATTACATTACGATAAATGGGATATTGATGTATTCTAGTCCCAGATTCTCATCCTGCTGCTAGGTTTACAAGCACTCAGGTCTTTTTTTACTGGCAGCGAAAATTTTGCAGACTCAGTCTTAATTATAATACATACAAGTCATTACTTCGAGCGCACCTTTTCTTTTAAAAAGAATCATTAGAAGTCTGCGAAATTTCAAAGAAAATATCTGGTAGATTTTATCTAATACATCTAAAATAATACAATTTGCTTAACATGGGTGAGTATTGAGTTACACCATCAGCTTCTCAATGGTTTTTCTATTTGTTTGACGTAAGCATGTATTTTTTCATCTGCAGTTTTGAGAATTGCTATCAAAATGTAGCATTTATACTGAGCTGAATACTGAGTTGAACACAATTTTGCACTGCAAGAGTTAAATATACATACTGGGGGTTACATTACAAGTAGAACCATTTGAGGTACTTAACTGCATTAATCAAATACAAATTAATCCCAGTTGTGTAACTTACAATGCTAATTCACAGCTAAATTATTTTTTACTTTCATTCTGGCATCTCTAATTGCAGCATGATGATTTGCTATGGTGTACTATTTAAGATCAAACTGAAGCTTGTAGTCTCCATGTGTCTTGTGTCTGAGATCTGTTTATATCAGCTATTTATTTTAAGATTAAGTGTATGATGTATTCATTTTGAAAAGGGTACAAGTGAAAATCCTGGAAAATGCTTTCAAGTACACCTTTTATTTTATGTGAAAATACCCTGATAGTTGCACAGCTCTTGGTTTTATGGTGGATGCTCGCAAATAATCGAAACTTCATAACAAAGATAAATAAATCTGAGCACTTACTGGCAGGTGTGTTTTGGGGCAGGAGTGAAAGTTGTTTCTGTATCTGACATTTCCACAACTGCTTTACTTCCAGTTGGTTTTAGTTGAAACTGTCAAGATTTTAAACTTTCATTTGAAGTAGTTGCATAAGTGTGGGGGGTAGTGACTGCCTTCAAGTATAGAATTGGAAAGAGGTGAGGGTTTGTTTTTCCCCTCTTATTGGTAATGTGCCTATATGTAAACTTGTGTGCACTCCCTCAAAATGATTGCAGAATAAGTAATAACCCGTGTCACAGTGCTAGTATGCTAAACTTTGTTTTTTCTTCTGGGGATACAGTTGTAAGCTAGTGTTTCAAACAGGGGCCAAAGGGCTCATTATTAGTATGGGCTGACAGTAATGGTGCCTGCCTGCTCTCTGTTTTCTTGTGCAAGTGCTGGTGTGATTCTGCCATTCCCTGAACAACGTCCTATGGAAAACCACTGTTTTTTTCTGCACGTTTGCTCCCTAAAATGGCTTACAGTTGGTTTAAATAAATTCTAGACCTGGCCAGATTGAAGGAAGGAGGGTCAGGATTTCACTTTGTAATGACAGTTGACTGTTACCTTGTGTCAGCCGTAATGGAAAGCCATAATAATTAATTTATTTACATAGAGGACTTAACTAGTGTTCCCTGCTTTTTTGTCCTGTTTACTCTTAATGATTTTTTAAAGTTTTTTGTGTTCTTCATTGCTATGTTTAAGATTCTGCATGCCACTCGTAGCTGTCTAGGTAATTGGCTATGAAGAGCAAACAGAAGAACTAACAATACAGAGTTAGTAAAAGTGTAAAACTCAAAATTAGGGCTATAGCTGTGCTTTTTTTTTCCTTTTTGATTTTTCTTTACATAGCTCTTGTCCATTAAAAGAGGATAAATGGAAAACTTCACACTGATACTGTGTTACAGATGCGATTTTGAGGACACCAATTAGAGATGTTTCATGTGGTTGTAACAGCATAGGCGATTGAATTGTATTTAGACAGTTTGCACTAGTGTTTTAATTTTGCAGTATGAAAGAGTGAAGATATTTAATGATTTGCTGTACATCTATGATTTTGCAGTCTGTTTGACCATTGGCAGGGTAGTTGTGCTTTTCAATTACCACCTAAATTTATAACTGGATTATCCAGTATTTTCAGGAAATATTAATAGTCATTAAAATATCTTAGATTAAATTTGAACTAATGCTTATCTTCATTGTCATTTCTTTAAGGACCTATTGAATTTGAAGAATGTAACACATCCAGTGCAGTTGAAGGTGAGTTGTCATGGCGTAGTTATTTACATAAGAATGTTGTGGATGAGGACCTGAAACTGTGAAGGGTATTCAGTGCATGAACCTGAATAACTTTAAAGTACTCCAGAAGACTAAAAAGCAGTTTTCCTTTTGAGAAACAAACTGCAATGAAAATAGGACCTATGATCCTTTATAAGTCTAATGCACAAATGTCAGAGAATGTTAATGTTTCTTACAAATATAATTTGGCTAAGACCCTGTCTTTGTAGAGGTTTGGATTTGGTTCACTTACGACTCTGCTGTAACTTAATTTACAAGTGTCAAAACATGGCTCGGGCTCTTTCCATTGTTACCATTTTAGTTATACCAAGTCTAATGCAGTGTTATGGTCGCAAAGCCTTTCTTTGTTGGCGTAGTTTTATTTTGCTTAGGGGATTGTTTTAAGTGGTTAAGAACTTCTTTATTTGCATAAGTTATGTATTTACTTCTGGGACAGGAGTTGACAGTATAGCTATAGCAGCCGACAAATTTTAAGTTGCCAAGACTGTGGCTGAGACTTGAAATCTTTTTTGACTCAAGCAGAGAGGATCTATGTTCAGAAACTACTCTGGTGCTCCAGTTGTCATTGGTTTGGGCTGTATAAGGCACAGAAAGAAAATAAAGCCCAGACTAGCTTTTTAAATTAATTTTGGAGCAAAATTCTGTCTCTATTAAAATGCAAGATATGGCTGAGTTTACAGCTACCTGATTTGAGAAGTTTTGAGTTATTTAACCTCGAGAATTTCTAAGAGTGGAGAGATTCCTTATGTGCTGTGCAATGTATTTCTGGAAAGGGGATTATAATGCTTCTTTTTTAATGTTTTGCTTGAATTGTGAATTGTTAAATTTTGGAAACCAAATTATTTCCACCATTTTGCTCAAATGCATGCTGTCAGTAGTATCATACATAAAAACAAAATTATAGTCTAGTTGGACCAGATGCTTGCACTTAGTCATTTTATTTGGCAGTCTGCTTCAGGAAAAATTGGGGAGAGAAGCAGACGTGACAACAAGTCTGATAGAATATTTAAATCTATTTTATTTTTAGTACATTAAATGGGTATGAAAGCAAACTTTTTTTCTGTACTACAGCTATATGTATCCAGTGCTAAAAATGGGGAAGAAACGACAGAGGGGAGGCATGGTTCCAGACTCAGTGAGAGCCAGCCTTACAACTGGCTACAGCACTGGGAAATCATGAACTCAGCATCAGCTGGAAAGCCAAGGGACATTCTCTTCTTTTACAGTACCAAGATGGTACCTCTTAGGAGAGACAGGGGCAGCTACCGGGAACATGCAGGGAAGCAACAACAAGGTGTTGAACTGCAGTAGCTGGGCAAGGCAGGGTTCAGTTTCTGATCCAAGTGCATTGGCTATTCAAGATCAGCTGGAACAATACCTCCTGTTGAGTTTCTGTGAGCTGAGTCCCTTGCTTCAAAACTGGAAGTACACCGATTTTCAATTACAAAAAAAGTGACAGTCTGCCTACCCAGCATGGAGAGTTAGATGTACAATGCAAATCAGTTTTATAAGGACTTACATTATTAATATGTTGAACCATATTTTGATTTAATTTTTTGATTGGTATGTTACTTAACAACAAATTGGAATAATGTTCCCTTACTTTGGCTCCATGCCTATCTCCACTGTTAGGTTTTTGTACCACTTGTGGCAGCATTTAATATGTATTGGAATTAGTATGCGCCCATGTTTGACATTGCTAAATATGTACTTATCTCTTTGATCTTTAAATGAAAAAGTGTTTGTTCCATAGGGATAAAACCACGGAAGAGGAAGCCTTTCGGTTTATCAGGAATAATGAAAAAAGAAAAAGATACTGAATCTGTGTAAGTATATTTCCACCTTGAAGCCTTATATTGTATGAAAACTAGTAAAAGTATGCAGGTAAACATTAGCTGATGTTTAACAAAAAAATGGGTTTATAACATGTTTAGAAGAATGCTATGAATATGAAAATTTCACAGCTATTTAAGTATTTGTAACTAAGGATTTTAAGGAAATAACATAAATGTATTTGTAGTAGTCTACTCATATTTCATCCTTTCCTGTGCATAGGTTGGTAGTACTCCCTTTTTTCCACATTTGAACATTGTAGATAATGTGATTCTTAAGTGTACTTCTAATGAAGTAATAGCTCTGTACATGTAAAAAGTACTGGATGACTGTGTGTGCAGAATTGACACTTCAGTTATTCTTTTATTAGAAAAACTTTTGTGTACAGTATTGAAGGACAGAGAAAATCTTTTAATGTTTTTTCAGTACATCATATGCACACTCCTGTCTGAAACACCATCATTCTAACTCATGACTGATGTCCCAGCTATACCCTTTGCCATGTTCATTGCATGTGCTGTGTTCCTCAGGAGTTAAACCTCTCTAGAAAGTGAGTTTGGATTGGTTGCAGTCTACATATTAGTAGTTATGGTCACTGTATTCCAGTGTATTTTTTTCATAATTCTAGATGTGTTTTCTCAACTGAAGTATTAGATTTAACAGAAAATAGCTAACAATTTGACAAATTTAGCAATATAAGAATATTCTCAGAGGCAACATCTGCATGCATACTTTTTAAAATTACTTCTAAGAAATACTATACCTGCCTTAGTTTTTCATATAATGCTGAAAAATTAATGTCCTAAGAATTGTAGGTGGTAATTATTTGCACATACAGAGTTCCTTATAGCTATTCTTCTTTTGGTATTTAATTTTAATAGAGATACACTTCTAAACCATGCTTTTTCTTCTCTCTGTCATGATGCTTTTAGGGCTCCAAGGTGTTGGGTTTTTAAGCAATTCCACTATATTTCTGTTCTTTCTGTGATTTAGTCTTTCCCCCACCCTCTCTTCTGTACTTTCATTAAGCTGGAGTAAATGATGAGAGAAGTGTTGTATATAGAGTGGGTTTGGTCAGCAGTAATCTGAGAATATTATTTTGTTACAAAGAATTATCTTTTTCTGATGAAGGTTTCATTTAAAGTAATTAAATTAAAATGTTATAAATATTATATTCATGTTTTAAACAGCCTTAGTGCCCTTTTTAAAAGTAATCCATTCTCTCTGGGAAGTTATTTACTACACTTTTTTTTTTTTGTGACACAAAACCATTGCAGTATCAAATAGCAACAAAAAAGTATGTTCGATCATTTGCCTTTTGTCTCTTGCTTTTACTTAGTTACGAAGTAGTGATTTTGATAGTATTGATTACCATTGCATGATTGAATTCTGTAGCTGTCATCTTTTCTTGTCCAACAAAATAATTATTTTGCCACCGCATGGATTATTACTCAAGCATATCTCATGTCATGTATGTTATAAGCCTTCTTGCAAACCAGGCACCTCCTTCCATCCATTCTTTGGCAGATGATGAAATGCAATTTGTCCCCAGCAATGATTTAGGGTTCTTCATAGTAGTTTTCTGGAGCCAGTAAAGGCCTGGACACTCCAAATTAACTGTTCCCAGGTGTATGATTCAATGTATCCTTACTCGGAGATCATGTTTTTCTTTGACCTGTTACAGAAAGAAAATTTTCTTAGGCACTGAAGGCTGAAAACTGGCTTCTACACTGTGTGAAACACTTTCTACCTTTGTATGCTTATCCATTATAGCATCTGAATATTTTCCTGAAAGCTGCTTTTTCCTAAAGACATTTTATTTCACATGGAAAGATAATATCATTGTCTCTTTCTAGAAAAAAAAAATTGTTTTTCATGGCACAGTAATGTCATCAGAAAATATAAATTAGCTCAGCTACTTTGAGATGGGAAGAGAATTTTCCTTGCTTTCAATAAGTTGGACTGAAATTTTTTTTTTTTTTTTTCTGTATTTACACACGATACAAAAATGAATAGATTGTGAGGTCAGAAAGAAAGAAGTATTGACAGCATGATCTTGACCTACTATGTAACACATGCCATAGGCTTTTACAGAGATTCTTCCATTAATCAGTAACTTCTAAATGAACTAAAACATCACAAATAAGTAACAAGGGATTCATTATGTGTTTAAGTAAAATATTCTAATAGTTATTTATGATCTCTTTAAAAATCCTATTGCTAGTCTAAATTTTGTCTGATTTCATCTTCAGCTGATGATTTTGTTGTAGGCTGTACATGATAAAGCTCTGTATCACCAGAAAATTCTCTGCACATAGAAGTCAAGTCCTTTCTTAACCTCTTGTTAAACTAGGCTGTAAGCTTGTTTAGTTTATGTTGGGCAGACTTCCCACATATAGAAAGACTTTAGTGGTTTGTAGGCTTCTCAGTTTATCAATACAGTTTTTAAAGTGTTGACACCTACATTGGATGTTGTGTCTAGTAATGGTTTTACACGGGGAAATACCATGCACAGTGTTGTTACATGTTGCTATACAGGTTAGGCAAGGATTTAACTTACTTTTCTAACCACTGCTTTGCATGATTTGGTTGTTTTTATCTACAATCCTTAAATTCCCTTACAGAATCCCCATTTGTGGAAATGTTATCTTATACTAGAAGCCTAGTTGTTTAATCTTAAGAGAAACATCATGCAACTAGTGACGTAAAAGCACAGCTGTCTAAAACCTGATATCCTCATTTTCTTCTTCACCATTTGCAAACTATTGAGTTTTCCTTTGTATCTTGAGAATGGATCCTGGGACATGCTGTTGGTGCTCCTTGGAATGATACTAGCTCTGCCATTACTTTTTGAGATCTGTTAGCTCACTAATTTTGAAAAATCGTCATTATGGGCTGAATTAATTTCATTGTTTGTCTTGGATCTTTCACTTTTCTTAACTTTTATGGATGTGCGGCCATCTTGTTTGAGCACAGATACTTTTTAAAACCATGTCAGAGAATCTGCTTGTTGTATCTTTTGAAAGAAGCCTAATACTTTGCCTCTTTGAGCACTAAAATAGCTTTTAAAATAGCTCTTTCTACTGCTATGAATTCAGTTTAGCCAGCAGAGGGAGATAAGATGTAAGTCAATTAGAAACTTGGTCACATGTGTTTTCTTTTGTGTGAGGCCTTTCCAAGGAGGCAGGATCCTTCATCTCACTGTCAATTCCTTAACAGGCGGTACTGAATTTCCTATTAATGCTTCCATGTTAGTAAGTTTTCATATCTGTTTTTAAAGACACTGTCATTTTTACGTTTAACCTGTTTAGCCTTTCAGAGAAGATGATTTACATGGCAATAATTTTTTTTTCCTTTTTTTTCTGTAAGTGAATGTTTAGGATATTCAGTCTGATTATATAAAAACACTGTTGTTCAGTTACACTGGCACTTACGGCCTTCTTTGTCAGAATGCAAATTAGAGAGGACTTGCATGCTACACAAGTATTCCCACATTCTGTAAATGTAATTGCTTCTGCTTTTTGCAGGCATTGGAGAGAATCAGTGTCATTCTTTTTTTTTTTAAATGCTACTGCTTAAATGGAAGTTATAGGGGAAAAATATTACACTTGTGAAAAATGTGCTTGCAATCACTGCCTGTCTGCTGATGACTTTTTTTTAAGTGCTTATTAGGAGTATACTCTATTATTTTTTCTGGTATCTTCTAGTGCTTGACTGCAACTGTGCTTGACAAACATGAACTAAGAATGAAATTCCAAAAGAGGGAAGCTCTGAATTCGTCTAAGAATAGTCTTAGTTTCTTTGGGAACTGGTTATTTTCCAAAATGTTTTGCAATTCCAGGTGGACTATTTCATTAGGATTGGAGACTTCTACTTATTGTGCACACCAACCACAGAGACCTGACTCTTAAAGTATATTCATCCAGAATACAGTGTGGTACTCCTGGCTTCCCTTGATTTTTTTACCTTTTTTATTTTTTCACTATGACATGAGTTTGCTTTTTCAGCATTTCTTTAGAGTTCTTCTTCTGCCATGCTTTGAGCATAAACTTTCAGCTTTTATTTAAATCTCATTCAGTTGAATGTGCATTATTTATAGTGAAAATTCTAAGAGTCTGAGAGACAAAAGGGTCAAATGCAATGTTTCAAATTAATCCAAAATATTAAAGGAAGTAACAGAACAGTATGAATAAAATAATTTGTGCATTTTATAATTGTATATTTTCTTTATTTTTTTTAATAGGGAGTGTCCAGATGCAGACTCAGTTGTAAGTAGACTTATTTCCAAAACAAATGCATATACTAATATTGTCAAGCACTACAATCTGATGACACTTAACTTACATACAGTCCCTATAATGCATTATTTATCTGATAGAGGATTTAGTATTTTGATAATATAGTTGAAGTGTTAAATTTGCCTAGTACATAATCTTTAGCAGTTTATAAAAATATGTTTCAGCAAGACATTTATGTTTCCTAATAGTTTCAGGTTTTAAACAAGGTCTTTCTACTGCAAGTATTTGCTACTTTATTTTTCAAGTTAGTAGTTTAAACTGGTTGGCTAATAGATTCTAAGTAAGAAAAAGGTTCCATTTGTTGTGGAACCAACTTTGCACCATCATAATCCTCTGTTTACTACAGTTTCCTTTGAGAAATCCTTCTGGTATCAATGGGGTTCTGCTTTATCACTGGCAATAGAGTATAGGAATACACTTTTTAAAATACGGCTTTAAATGCAGTATCTCTAGATGTGCTTTATTAATCGTCTGTTTTTCATTGCTATCAGTTTGATCTGTGATATGTCTTACAATTTCATTTATTACATTCAAATAAGTGACAGTTGCAAACTAAATTGGTATGGTAATGCTTTTTTATTTCCTTAATTGAGCCTCTTGTTTTTACTTAAACAGGTATGTTGTCTTCAATTGTATGTGACAGAGATTGCAGCTCCCTATAGCTGTAGTAGAGAGTAATTTACAGAATAATTTAAGTGATTTTTGGCAGACTGATTTGGTTCATTTATTTAAATGCCAATTACATTAAACAATATTGAAACTTCTTTTGAGAAATTTGGTTTTAAAAATCTAGTAGAACCACCCTTCTAAATAAGGAAAAGTAAGTTTTACCACATAATAGAACTATATGTATAAGAACAGCCTCGTAAGCATCACTGAGAGAGTTATTTTATCCTTTCCAAAGTCATCTTGATTTAGAGCAAATTTATTTTTTGGGGTACATTTAAAGTAAAGTAACTTTAGAATTATCCCTATAATTATCAGGCTTTTCATGGAAATAATATCTTTTGACAGTTCAGGTTGAGTCACTGGAGTGAACCACAACTGGGTTTGACTTGCAATGTTTGTTTTCTTATTTGCTTATTTTGGTCCCTACATCTTTTAAAAATAACTAGTTCAAAAAATTCAACTGTAATGTGTCTGTCATTCTTTCTGGCTGCATGAGGCACACCAAATGATCATCTAAGATAATTGTTCTGTCTGTAATTTATATGTAGTTAAAAAGAAGTCCTAACTTTCATAGTGTTCAACAAGAAAACTGATACTTTCATTGCGTTCTTTTTTTTTTTATGCCCAATGTTTTATGAGTACATTTGGAATCTAAAATTTGTTCTATCATTTCTTCCTGCTTTTCACAAGCAACAATATTCTGAATGGTATATGCTTTAAAAGCAGAAGCCATTACTGTCATTCTCGTGAAAAATGATGCAGCATACCGTAAATGAGATTCATTTCACCCCTTACAAACAAGCACCCCAGAGTGCTTTTACATTTTAAGGTTGGTGTTCTTTTCTGGAAGGTCCCATTTCAAATGTTTTTCATTTTTCTTGTCTTTTATGTTAAGATTTCCTTTTGGTTTAATTTTTCAAACTTTATTTAAATAGTTACAGCCACCTATGTTGTTATCTTTATGAGGATTTTTTTTTTGTATGGATCTTTGCAATAAATTACACATTTCAAGTAATTGAACTTGGAAAAGTGTTATTAGAAAAAAAAAAACCTGAAAGCAATTATCATTTGTGTTTGATTGCTAGAAAAGACTGAGGACCAGCGCTCAGAAAATTCAACTTCTTTAAGGTGTCCCAATTATGATTTGGGTCAGCTTTGGTCACTCACAGAAAATCTCTATCTGGCTTTTATATTTTGTACTATTAACAGGATATTTTTTAAAAAGGTGAATTTTGTTTATTTGTCAAGAATTGTAATTGTGTGAAAGGAATGTAAGAGATAGCCATTCTACAAGTATTTATCACTATAAGTGCTGAGATAAATATATGGAAATTTTAGAAGCTAAAGAACCAGTAAGAACTGACTTCAATACTTTATCTACCAGTTGTACATGATATTGTGGATCGTTGAATATAAAGTGTGTAGTCAATACTATTAGGGCCATCCCACTAGTCCAAAATGTATAATACAGTATGTTCAAACTTGCATTCTCTGTTTCCAGAAAACAAAACAGTGAGATGGTCCTAAAAAACGTTGTTTGTACCAAAATGGAAGTTCTCAAATTTATCTGTGGCAAGCCATCCACTTACGCTCATCCTTTTTGTAGCTGCTAGATTACATATTTTGGAAAATGTGATGCATTTGCATAAATTGTTAATTCCTGTCAATAATTTTTTGTAGCTTCTATAAGAGGTTTTTATGTGCTCATGAATACGAAGGCAGCTGTGAACTGAGAACTGGTATTTATTAAAAAGGTTGGCCACTTCAATAAGCAGTCTCTGTTTAAATATAGATGACAGTATGTCATGAGATTTAAAATTCCTGTGTTGCTTTATGTCAGTCTACACATGTAAACTTCCATTAAGCTAAGCCTTGATAATTAAGAAAAGTAGGAAGTTAACTATGTGTACACTAGAAAGAGATAGCAACTGAAGTCTGGTTCGGTATGTGTTTATTACCTAGAAAGTTTTTCTAAAGGCAGAACTAATTGATTTGTTTCCTATGGATCTGCCATGTCTCTGGGGATGGTCTGTAGGAAGTTATGAGCTCTAGTAGAAACTTTTCTTTTGGCGAAGCATTTATAAGGTTCTGCTCGTGTCCAGTAAGATCTGAATTTGGATTGCAACGCTTCCCTTGGTTGGGATACTTGCAGATCTCCTTCTTCTACTTGACTGCCTATTTTCATGAAGTCTGTAGTAATGTAATTATCTTTGAGTCCTCTGTTCTGTCTGTCAAATCCATTTGAAATTGTCCAGTAAGTTCAAAAGTAATTAAGAAGGGAGCTGCAGATGCACAGAACATAATGCTGAAACTTTTTTTCACGGGACACTGGAATGCTAACAAATATATTGAGGCATCCAAAACTTTTCATTGACCTCTTTACATACGAGGGTAGCATAATTACGGTTGTATAGAGTTATACACCATTTTTATTGCTGGGGACTGATTGAATACGGAACCATCAAACTCTTAATTAGTGGAACACAAGTGTAACCTTATATTTATTGAAATTCAAATGTTTATTTGCATTTTGTAATGCTGTGGCATATTTTGAATAGCTGCCATTGATACAGGGTACAAGGCTATGTAGTCACAGCACAAGATGAGCACTTTGAATACCTGTTTTTCTTTCTTTCTGCACCTCTGCCAATGGAAGAAACTGACTTGCTACTCTCTTCCTCCATGTCTTTTGGGTTGATAGGCACCCTAAATAGAGGAGGCTGATAATATGTGATAACCTCTGTCGTAAACTAAGGGTATCCCTGGGTCAAATTTACATGTCAAATATGTCAAAAGTGGAGGGGCTCTTTTTTTCTCTTGGTCCAGGCTATGAGCTTCAGCTGCTTACTTCGAGTTTGTTTCAGTCCTCATCTGGATTTTACAGGAAGTCAGGCGAGTTCAGTAAAATGGTAGAAGGTTCATCTGGGAGAAAAAGACACAGTGAGTTGTTCAGCTGCGCTGTATCTTGAAGCTTAGCCTTGAGGAAAACTTGATAAGGAGCTCTCATAACCACTGTAGATATCCCAGGAGAAGAGAAAATAGACAGAAATCAAGTTGAAGTGTAGAGAAGGTTCTTTGCTTCTTGACCGATGACCAACCTGTAAGCAGCACTAACCTTGCTGAGGAAGTAGCTAGACTGCAGTATGCTCCACATGTCCTCTCTTGTCCTTTGCATGTAGCACAGAGGAACTAATGACATGGTAATGGTGTGGCTTCTTCCATTGCTTTTGGAAGACAGATGGGACAGAGCAAGGAAACCGAGAAAAGTATTCACCAAAACTCAAAAAATGAGTTTTGGCAATAGACTGCTTAGTCCTTGTGCTTTTTGTATAAGCAGTTTACTTTGGTTTTTATTGTGTCCTTGTGTTTTATTTCTTTAAAAAATTATTCACCCCAGAAAGTTAATAGAACAGACTAATGCAAAGATGAGTTATAAGCCCTAAATTTTTCATATATATTTAAAACTGTATAATACCGTAATGAGTAATGTGTCATATTACATCTGCAAACACAGGGAAAAACTCCATGGTTTTTAGAGCTACATGTTTCATGGCTTAACGAACCTCTGAGAATGTGAAACCTTCTTTCAAGGAAGTCCACCTTCCCAGTTATTTCCACAGAGTTCAGTTCACATCCATATTGAGCTATATACACAAATAATGTGGTTGGATAGAGGGCTAGACCAGACATTCATCCCCATCGTATTAATAACTACATCTTACAGAAACCCGAAATTTGCAAAGATCATCTTCCTCTGTATTGAAGTTCAAAAATGGCACATGTGTACATGAAGGTTGTGATTAACTCTGATCAGCGTGGTAGGGCAAATTAGGTCTTGTCTGCATTGGTGTGCCTGATACTTAAAAGGCACCCTGTTATCCACAAAATATCATATAGTTCTGTAACTATAGGATTGTGGAGAAGGGAGTAAGAATTAGGTAAACGTAAATGCCTTCACTAACATAATAATGTATTCATGAATATCTGTCTCTCTCAAAATGCTGTGTCCTTTACCACTGTTACAAAATACAGAGCAGTAAATAAAATTCTGATGTTCCAGAAAACAGAACTTGCCACTTGTTCTGCTGTTCAGCTGTTCAAAATACTGTAAACAATAGTTTGAAATTACTACTTACCTTGTAAGTAAGATTTTGAGGTACCATTTGTTTGTATGTGACACAATTTATCTTTGTCAATACCAAGGTACACTAATTATCTTTTCCACCCTTTTATTGGTTTACACAAAAATATAAATTCAGTACCTCATTAATGAAAGCAGAAGGTGTTTTAAGAATGATCATAAATTGGTACAAGATCAATCTGAATCATTGACAAACTGGAAATACAAACTAGATGATTTCTGACTGTGTACACTATGTAGAGTCAGATGTTTTTAATTAAATATATTTAAATTTTAGAAATTGGGGGGAAAGAAAGAAGTATAAATTAAGTTTTTTACACAGTGTTAGGAAAAAGTGGTAATGTAGGCCTGCTGAAAAAGAAGCAAGGAATTCTTCAGTTCCTCTGTTCAGAACTTAAGCTGTAAAGCATCCATCTCTGTTATGTATGTATTAGCTTTGACTTTCCGTCTGAAGTTATGAATACAGGCTGCCTTTGCTGAGGAATAGATGATTCAAATATCTTTTCAAGATCAGAAATAATTTACATGAAAATACTAAGAAAGGAATGTAATACTTTAAGATCTTGTAAGATTTTTGTGCTAAGGATTTACTTTATCCTAGAGATTACTTCAGTAAATTAAAAATAAAGCAATGAAAACAACTTCTGCAAACTAAATTCTTTCACAGTTTTATATCAAAATAGTCAGATTTGCCATCTATATTGTGCATGCTGTGTGTACCCAGTAATAATATCCTTGACATATATGGCCCAGCCAGAAGAAAAACTAAATGTTGTATATTTAAAGATTTTTGTTGGTTTTCAATTCGTCTTAACCATGAATGATCCTGACCTATTGAATGTTGCCTAGTATGAGAAGTAAAATAATTTTAGAATTCAGAAGTTGTAGTATTGTATGAAAATGTACCTACCTTCTAGCCATATGTTTTTTTTCTGTTTACTTTGATGTCAAGTTTCATTAGTGGTTTTTGGTATATAAATAAGGTCAGCCTGAGGTCAAGCGTAGCTAAGAACCCTGATTTGAGCGAGTAGAGCTAAGGTACTGGACCGTGTGATCCTACTCTTATTACTTTTTTGTTGTTGCTCAGTTCTTTTTCTTCCTTTTTTCTTCTTTTTAATCAAATAGCAGTGAAGTCCAGATCTTACAAGTATTTAAAGAAATTGCAACTATATGTTCCATATTTTAAGGTTTGAGCTTAAAGATTATTTTGGGGCCTTAGTTTGATGTGCTATTTAATTGGGTACAGTATTACATTTCCCTATACAGGATTGTATATCTTACTCTTTTTAGCAGAAAGTTTGATCTATGTTTAAATTCATTCAATTTAATTCAGAAGTGCTAGATTTAGAGAGCTGTACAGAGGAGAATCTTTCTTAGTAAAATGTCAGACATCCCATTTGTGGTATCTGTAAAAGGAATAGAGGAACAAGTACATTTTTATGTTTATCTTCCTCTATAATTCAAAAACTGTTCAAAGTGGCTTCAAATTTTAGTTGAAGTCGAGTGGTCCCTTGCTAGTCCACTTGAACTCTCCAGTGTAAGTCATTTTGTTGTATCTCATGACTTAGAACAGCAAGGTATATATTTGCCATACTGTATCTACCTCTATTAGTCAAACTGCCTCCCAGTAGCTACTTTCTGGTAGAATAAACTGATCTGTACACTAGAATAAATCGCTTCTATATAACTCTTTTAATTTTTATAAGAAATTTGTAACTGGTGAAATCACTATATTTTGGGTTGTGTTTTTTTCTAATAAACTTACTGAGGCGTCTGAGCAGTTCACATATACTAACTATGCATACACTGTCATGAGTGGGCTTTTCTGTTTTGAATGGGGAACGTGTCTGTGTATCCAAATTGATTCCTTTATCATTAGTGTGGGGTTTTGCACATTTTTAAAATTTAGGTTATTATATTAGGACTTGTTTCTCTCTGTCACAAAGGGTTTTTTTATAAAACAAAGTGCTTAGCTAAGCATTCTAAACAATTTTAACATAATCCTCTTCCATTTATATTTAATTGCTTGCAAGAATTGAGAAATGGAACTAGTCTGAAGTTCACAGATGTTTATTAGCTTTGAAAATTTAGGGTGGTGCTGGAGATGTGTAAAGGAAACTTTAGAACCTGATTTTGAGCACTTGTGTTTAAGTTTCATCCATGCCTTTTAATTGATGTGGATATTCTTCATTAAAGCAACAGTACAGGCTGGCTGCCTTTACAAGGGGACAGAGGAAGTTGCAACCTGTGTAACCTGGAATGCTCTTACTCATATATTGAAGTATTGACTAGTACTTAGGATTTTGCTCCCACACCATCACAGCCTCCAGTGATTTAGCTGAGAGAATTAAAAATAGAAATCAGGAAAATATTCGGGGCCAAGAGAATTGTAGGCTTATTTAACACTCAATAGTAAAGGTAAAATACTTCTGTTGGTTTCTGACCTTTTTGATAAAGTACCAGTAAAAGCAGATGCATTCAAAATTGCCAGTTTTCATAGGAAATTTGGAGATTGTTTTGTTGTATTCCGTTCCTGAGGTATCTTGTCACACTACTTCTGAACTACAGATCATAATTTGAGATAACTGTAATAATTAATGGTGAATAACAATGACTTTCACGAGCTTTTGTTATCAATATAATATTTTTGTTGTTGTTTTAGAACATTCCTGATGTAGATGATGAAGGATACAGCATTAAACCAGAGGCAACACAGGATATCCTTTTCACTGTTGTTGTGCCAAGTTATTTATGTTACTACAGTTCTTTGGAGAGAAGAAGTACTGATTAAAGTGTTAAGTAAAAGAATATGAATGACATTCATGCTTATGTTGTAACCTTATAATCTTATATTCATAGCTTTTGCGAAATGTACAAAATTTTGTCTGTCTGAGATTTGGCATGTGTGCAAATATTGAAGATTAGCTCAGGTGTCTTGGGAACTTTAAGAGGATGCGTTTTGTCTGACAGTTAAAAAAAAAAAAAAACAAAAAAAAACCTGAACAAAAGCTTTAAGGTGACCACGCAGACCTTTCTCTTTGAAAAGCTCTGAGAGTTTGTGAAGTAAAGTTTGTAAACTTCTTTAAGCATACAAGTGGTTATTTGTTCTATAACAACCCCCTCCCACTTTTTTATAACACCATTAAAAAGATGGGAAGCTCCAGCAGTCTAGAAATAGAATTTCTGGTACTTAATGAAGTCAGTACACCACATGCTGTTTCTAATTGGTGCTTCTAGCTTTTATTGTCTTTTTAAGCTATTGCTTCGATATGCAGAATATATTTTTGTTATGAGTGATTTTTTATGGAGGCTCGTGATTTTTCTCTGCTCTTCCTTTGAAGGAAAAAAATTACTGTCCTCTTTTTTTAACTTCCATCAGAAACAGAGCTGGGAAACTTCAGAGCTGTGAATATTTGCTGTAGATCTAAGCAAGATATGTTAGCAAGACAGCTCATTTTTGGAAATGTATTGAGTGAATTCTCTGGGTACTGCAGGTAAAAGGTAAACTTACATTTTGCAATTACCTTAAATTGAGAAAACTTCTAAGCAGTTAACAGCACCTTAAAGTGGGCCAGTCCATTAACATAGCTTCTCTGTTCATCAGCTTTGCAGAATATGCTTCTGCTGCCCCCAAATAAGATTTCTGTACCAATAAAAGCAGTTTGTGTTATCTCCTATTTACAAAAATTGATATAAAAGTTAAAGACTTTTATCGAGTTCTGAGAGGGGCATTATTTCATATTTTGCATGTATTTATGAAAGGGAGAGAGATGTGTACAACATTCATGCTTTGTAAATGATTCATCTGGGCATCCTTTTCTACATTATCCATTTTGTCGTGAAACAATAGAAAAGGTCATACGTTCAGTGAAAAAGCTCAATGATTTCCAATCCCTTCAGCTTCTGAAAATCTTGACCAGATTCAGGAAGTTATCAGTTCCCTTTTTCTTTTCCTCCCTTAGCCTCCAAGAGTGGCTATTTATTCAGTTGATGGGAAATCTTAAGATGATTTGCTGGAGGACATTATTTTACCATAATGTCAGTCAGTCTTAATAAATCCAGTCTTTAGTGTTGGAAAAGCACTTTACAAGACCTGCCTGATTCTTAGGAGACGAATCTTGAAACTGGGTGATAACTTTCAGGGCAAGAGATCTTTTGATGAAATGAAAAACAGCTCGTCTTTGAAACTTTCTTTTCTAGATATGATCCATTTTGTGGGACAGATAGGCTGTAAGATGAAGGCACTTGACTTTTTCCTCACCACAACTCAGGGATTCTTTCAGTTGAAATGGGTTTGGAATGTCTTTAGTGTTCAGTTTTTAGTCTTTGTCAGGGAATAGTTTGAAGAGATTTGATTCAAATGACTGGCATATTTCCAAGTGAAAATAACAGAAGCAAGGTTTAGAATGTGTATAGTCCCCCTAGGTGGTACAAAACTTTTATGTTTAAGTAGAGGAAAATTTTCAAATTCTTTCTTGTCAAAACAAATGCATTTTTTAAGACTTAGCGTAGGCCTTTCAGGGCTTTTGTTCAGTGCAGTTCCTGTGTGTATGAAGTACCAAGGCTAAATTCACCTGTATATTTTGCTTATGTTTAGGGCTGAGTCGTTGTTCTGATTCCTTATTTGCCAATGATAACAGTGCTTTAAGCAGCTGATGTTCAGTTTACTTTGCAGCCTTCTGGGTAACTGGCATCCTGTGTTGCAAAATTTTTAGTGCCACTCTGCAAAAGGGGCAAGGAATAGTGGCTGGGGCTGCTGCTGCTTCCTCTACTGTTAATGATCAGTACAGGTACCATGGCCATTTCACTGCTAATTACAAAGGCTAGGGCTTTCCTTCACTTGGTTTAAAAGGATTTCTGCATTTTTCACGCATGTTACAATCCCTGGTTGAGTCTTACAAATCATAAATTTAACATGCAGAAGTGTTGCTACTGCAGAATCTTTAATTTATCCAGATGCCTTCAAAAATGCAGTTGTTCAGTTGTATGACAGATATTGGAGTTGTTCAGTTGTATGATGTAGTGCCGTTCAGAACAGAATACCATTATGGAGATGAATGGAATATAAAAACTAAATTTTAAATCTGAGTTGTGAGTTTTGGATAGTGGATATATTTGAAGTGCCTGGATAAGCACAGAAGGAGGTTAGGCAGCATTGTTTATCTGTGGTGTTCACTTAATATGAGCATTTCGTAGAGTGTATTTATGAAATGGATTAAGCAGATGAATTTGAAGTATTTCCACCTTCACTGAGAAAAACATACCAAAGAGAACCATTTCTATTCATCCACTGATTCTGACTCTGAAGATGATGAACCCAGGAGGTTCCATGTTGAAATAAAACCTGTCCAGCCAAATAATAGCTCTCAATATACCACGCCTTCCTTGGATGAATTAAAAGTATCTATAGGGAACATCACTCTTTCTCCAGCAATATCTGTAAGTTATTTTGTTCCTTGTTCCTTGTATTTTTAATGCATAGAAGAGAAACGTGGTAAATAATCTTCACTGTAAACATGTATTTTACTGTTCAGAATTTATTCTTTGTTCACGTTTAGTGATTCTTTTTCTCTTGTGGACTAGGTCATCTTTGGTACACTTAATTGCAGTGTAACATTAAGTAATTCTCCCTTCTCAGGTTTTAGCTCCCCTTTGAGTCTTGGGAGTGCTCAGTCCTCGTCTTTCTGCTGTTGCCACCACAAGACCTTTGAATACATTGTGGAGTTAGCTGAGCATGCTTTTTAACATCGTTCACTAATTAGTATTCAATAATATACAAGCCTTGAAAACAGATCATGTAATGTGGATACATGTAACATTTACAGCACAGCTTTATTGATGTATTCTGCCAATCCACTGAATGATCCTTTATGCCATGAGATGATGTTACAAATGCATAGTATTAAAGTGCATAGTACAGTACTCAGATCAGAGTATTAAAGTACATAGTACAGTACTCAGATCAGAATAAGAATGGCTCTGATTTTAAGGAAAATACTGTGCATAACTTATTAAAATAATAATGATGATTTTTCTCTTCCCCCCCCCGCCCCCCCCATTTTGAAAGCAGAGACACAGTCCTGTAAGTACAGAATGGCTTTTTATTCACATTTTTAGTTTAAACCCAAATAAGTGTAGTATGTGAAGGGAGTTATTGGGAAAACCTTAGGAATGTTTCTTTTCATATATACCATGTGATATATAAGCTGTTTAATTTTACTGCCCCAGCCTGTAAAGGGATTTAGTAATACTGCTCCCTTTGTCAGCTCTGTAGTGTTCGTTCCTGCCGTTTCTTACTGTTGTGGTGGGTGTGCACAGGCTGCTCTGTCCTGGCTCATGTTCTGGTCTTCTGCAAGCTCAGAATTTTTTGCCTGCCACTGAAAGCAAAGTGTCCTATAGAAAGTTGAGTGTAAATAAGAAACCTAGGACTATTAATTAAGCATTTTATTTGGCAGTTGGTAAAAGAATTTATTCCTATTTTTTCCCATTTCAGGCACAAATGAATAGAAATTCATCCAGTAAGTGTGAATCTTTTGCTGTTAGTATGTTTACATTAGTTTTTTAACAAAGCATGAAAGTGGATATTTTTTTAATTGTTGAAGAAATAAACCTTTTAAGTATCTGTATTTTAAATAGAAAAAAATTCTCTTGTCAGTTCTAGATACCTCTTCTTTTTCTGTATACTCAGCTGTTCCCTATTCTGGGAAACAGATGAGGCTAGCTGTGACAGTGACGAAGAACACATCCAAGAGCCAAAGGGGGGACCCCGTGGAAAAGACTCCTGTGCAAGTTCCTAAAACCCTTTCACCCACTTAAGTTTAGTAGGATCCGCAAACCAGCAAGGCACACTCTCTCTGTCTTACAGTCAAACACATAAAACATGGTCATGGAGATAGAAAATAGAGCATTTGTCTCTATCCTGTAGGGTTTTTTCAGTGGGAAACCAAGCCAGATTTGCTGAAGAATAATATTGATGTAAACAGTATAATTTAAGGAAGAAATTTCAAGTGAACAGCACTTCCTCCCAAAATGCATTGCTCTATGTAGTCCTCTCCTATTAGGAGGTATTTCAGGAGTATCTGAATTGATATTATCAGAAATAATGCGTTTTCACTTATCCATTTTAATAATTCATAATTAGTTTTGAACTGCAACTGTTAATATTTACTTTTTATAATGAAGCTGAAATTTTTATTTTAGAGTGTCACAGTTTTGGTGATAATTCTGTGTATTGTATTTTGTTTAGGTGAAGAGTTAACAAAATCAAAGCTATCTGCTCCAACTAATGAGTAAGTTCGAATTTAAAATTCTATCAAATGCATTTTCGCAGGAATTTGGTCTTATTTTGATCTAATACTCAGAAACTCATTGAAAATATCAGCTGACTGCTATTTGAAGTCAGGCATCTATTGCATCATAAGAGTTAAGGAGTGTTTATATAACAATGGAGATTTCTATTAATTTGTTTTCTCCTTCTAATGCATTTGCTTCATTGTGATCTGTCTCAGCTGATATTTGTGATTACATCATTACAAAGTACTGGTTTTTCTCAAGTTTTAAATAAGACAGGTTTTGTTTCTATCCTATAGTGTTCCATGGTAAAGTATTTAAGATAACAAGCCCCAAGTTTGGACATTGCTTATATATATTGCTTATATATGTATATACTGACATAAAAGGATTCGAAGATGTTATGTCTCCTTGAAAATTACAATCATTTAACTGACATTGTGAAGTATGTCCACACACAAACTTGTACCAAGGTGTCAGTTCAGATGGTCTCCTTATGTGTAAATCAGTTCCTTGATCTGCAAGTTGTAAGTACTTTTTATTTTTGGAAGCAAAGGCTAACTAATAAAGAAGAATTTATCAAATTTATTTATCATATTACTATATTTATTATATTACCAAACTGCTACTGAAGTTATAATTTTATTTTTATGAGTGTATACATCTTTCATTTATATTCCATTTGTAACTCTTAATATAGAAAGGGGAACAGTGACCTTCTGGCATGGGATTCACTCTTCAGCAGTTCTCTTGAATCTTCCTCTTCAGCTTCCTTGGCGTCCTCATCCTCCTCAGGTAAAATATTTGATAGTAGAAAATGTTTTCTCTCTATACTCCAGGATGTTCTGGTTTTGCTTTTTTAGTTATTGCAAGGGACATGCCTTGACTATTGAAATGAAAGAACTTTGCAAAGTGGTATACTGTCTTCTAAGTAATACATAACTGAGGGTGCAGTATATCAGGCTTTCAAGCTAGGGAGCAAGAGGGAAGAGGGAATACCAGAAACCTTAGGAAAATTCTGTCTTGCTTCTGCCTTTTTTTATAACCTTCTCTCACTTTCCAAAGAAATTTTCACCATCTAGAATATAACCCTATTTTTCTAGCTGGTAGGGCTGGGGGATTAAATTGAGGTTGTTGCAGCAACTGTGAGACAGGCTGAGCTTGCACTGTGAATAGGGATGTGTTTCTTCTTTCCAGGAAAGTCTGTTGAGCTGTGTAGTACAAAGGCACTGCGGAGCTTTGCTGTGAGGAACTTGTTTCCTGTAGGAAACCATGATTCTATTAGCAGATGTGCAGGCATAATCCAAGGGGAGACAGATAAAAAAGGCAGGACTGAGACTTGAATTAAGGGGGAGTTCCTGGCACCATCTAAGAGTAGGGGTATTGGGAGGAAAAGGGTGGGCTGAGGGGTATGGGCGGTGGAGGGTAGTTGTTGAATGGGAATTTTGGGGTGCAGGATTCTGGAGGGTATTAGTGTGGGCAGGACACTGGCAGGATTTTCTGAAACCTGCTCGTTGCAAAAAAAAAAAAAAAAATCACAAAAATAGTCAATGTTGATTGTTACATTCAAAAGGCAGTGAAGGAGAGGGAGGCAAAATAGCATATGAGTGGGTATGTGTGTTGAAGAGGCTGAGAGGAGGAGATGCTGAGAAACTAGTTCAGAAAAAGGAAGGAGAGACCGAAACAAAACTGGCTATGTTAGGACCTGCTTAATAAAGGTATTTGTTTAAATTATTTATTATTTATGTTGATTATGTCAGGGGATTTAAAGGAGAATATACTGACAGTAGCAGACAAGCTGTTTCCATCGCTCTTGTCAGTCTACCTACTGTGTATCTATTTTCCAACTCCTGCTTTCTTAGCATAGAGACTCTTCTCCCACGTGCCTGAGAAAGAAAGTGTTGATTGTTTCTTTTAGCTAGGTATTCATATTCCAAAAATTATAATAGACCTCACTTCTTTGTTCACAGTCATGGCTTTCTGTTTTCCTCTGTGCCTGATCACACAGATTGGAGAAGAGTAAGGAAAAATACATGTATCGGTAGGGGAATTCTGCACAATTAGTGTCAATTCTTCTTGGCCTTAGTAATGTTCTTTTAGCAGCAACCAACATTGCTATGTAACCCTTTGGGATCTAAGTGGAACTTAAAAGTTGCAGTTCTTAACAAATCTAGCTTACAGAAATCATTAGATTGTCTCTTCCTCACTTAGGTATCCAGTCAAGATCGTTGGCTAGTGGATCCAAATTTGTACCAGATTTAAGGATAAATTATGTATAGGTATATATTATTGGAATATGCTGAAAAGAAGTGGTGCTTTCTCAAAATAATCTGTTTTGCTAGCTTTGGTCTGGTTTTGGAGTCTGTAGAAGGTGGCAGAGGATACTTAATTTGTTGTGCTGGTGGTTGTTCCTGTATCCAGTTGTTTATTGCTATGCCTGGATGGGAAGTCGGGGCAGATTAGGAAATGTTCATACAGTCCCTCCTGGCAGCAGAACTGTGGAGAAAGTAGTCTCTGGCTGATGAGTAGTGGCAGGGAATTTGGATCCATAACATCCTCTGTAGCCATATCTGGGGGGGAGTCATCTACCCGAGTGCTCATGCCCGAGAAAGGCCCCTATGCACAGAGCCCTACACTTCACTGAAATTCGTGGAATGTAGTGTCCTGTGGGCATAAGTCAATTTTAGATTTAAGACATCTGTGCTTTGGCAAACTTTTATCTGCTGAATAATTATTTAAAGGATTGCTGTTCTAGGAGTTAACTAAGATGTTTATACTTGTGAAATGATCTGTGAAGTTAAGTAGAAAGTGAGTGTTCTAAAGTATAGCAAATTACTAATACATCTGGGAAAAAAAATGCTGGATCGATGTAGGTCGTTGTCATTTGAATCAAGATCTGATGCTCATTACCTTGCAGCTTAGTTCTAAAGACTTTACAATATACACAACTTCAATATGATTATATTTTCCTTGAAATCAGTGTTTTATCTTCAACTGGAAGGTTGATATAGGTAAACTGATGCTTAAAGCTTTTGAAAATCTCAATCCAAAACTTCAATTACATAAAGTAGTTGTTTTGTATACAGCATATCTGCATATCATCATGTAGCATGTCCCACAGATTACTTTTTTCTTTTTGCTGTTAAAACATTTCTTTAGATGTTGTTTTCGTAACTGTGTTAATCATTGAACACTTAAACTACTGTGGTATTTGAGCAGACAGTGGTTTATGCAGTGCAGAAGTAAACTTTGGTCATCCATGAATAATCCTGCTTTATTAGTCGTTTAAGCTAACTTTGTTATCTTGAACAAACACAACAAGACATTTTTTAGCCAGCTATTGATATCGTAAAAATGCTTCATTTTATTTATCTTCCTCTATTTCATCCATATGTATTTTTAAAATAGTTTTGAACATTTCCACATTACTATATGAATAGATTTAAAGTATTATTTTAAAGCCTTTGAATGATATTTAAGATAGCTGTTGGAAAAGGAAAGCTGTGTTAAAACTCTGTTTATGTGGGCTTAGAGAGTGTACTTGTTCATGGCAAAAAAAACACTGTAAGAGAGGACGCCTGTACTTTTGATCTGAACTTTTAAACGTATTGCTCTCCTTTTTTGGTTCTGTATGTCACTCTGCTGTTGCTCCTAGCTTTGCCAATCTGCAAGGTGTTGAGGATTGACTAATCTTGGATTTTCTGCTTCTGTTGTCATCTACTGCAACAGGCAACAGCCAAGTGCAGGGTATAGCTGTGGAAAACCCCTGTTTTCCAGCAGCCTGAAATAGGATGAGAGAGGAGCTAAACTGGGGTGGGTGATGCCTCATACATATAGTTATTCACTAGATACAGATTGATACAGACAGAAGAATATCAAACAGGATTCATGACTGCATTGTCTTCATTCGTTCACCAGAAAGCCATTTATGTTGGGCCTTCCCATTACAAATGTTAAGGGTAAGAGGGTAAAAATGTTTGGAAGGAACAGGATAGGATAGGTTTGATTAAATAACTTTGAAAGAAATGAAAAGCAGAATGCTATGGAAAGGAAGCAAAAACGGAGTAGGACACAAGAAGGAAAAGACAAAGATGAGAGGAAGTTAAACCATGGCAGGGAGGAAGTTAGAGGAATAAGGGAAGTCATGACAAATAGGGCCTTAAATGGACAGAAATACAATAAATTATGTTTTGGTTTACTTAAAAAATGGAAAGTGACATGGTTGGCAGTATGAATGAAGTACATGTGATGTACGGCTGTTCTTTTTTCTTTTATTGGTAAGCAGTGGGATTTTCAGCCTAATAGAGCAGTTATTTTCCATGCTGGCTAGTAATCCTCTTGCAGTGTATATTGAATACTTCTTTGAATATTGAAATTTTTGTCTTTTCAGTGTTGGTCCTAGTTTCAATTCTTCCCTTTTCCTTCAGCTACACTAAAAGAGCACAGTAGGAGCTCCTCCTCATCTACCACTGATTTGCCTGGGTGTAGAGTATCTCAGTCTTTGCTTGGACACCAGACAGATTCTGGGTCTACAAGCCCATCCTCACCAGACTTTACCATTAGCACTTTGTGCAAATCTGGTGTTACAGCAGCGCCATCAGGGAGTACCAGTACTTTATCCTGTGTTTCACGGTCTCAGAGTCAGTGGATTTCCTTTGCTGATGAACTTCTTACAATTGTAAGCGCAGCGAGCGCAGACAAGAAGGAGCCCCACAGATTGCATTTTAAAACTGAAAATGCCTGCCTTGCCTCTTCCGCTTTGCTTGGGAATTCTTCCAACAGCTGTGCTTCTGAGGATCAAAGTGACCTTTTCAATAATACTGTATGCCATGAACGGTTATTCATTGAAGAAACTGGCACTGCTGCTGAAATTTCTTCCGCATCATCTTCAGCACTACTGGACTATAGTTTAGTGTCTTCTTGTGCTCATACAAATAAGGGTATGGCAAGCATGCATTGTGTACTGCTCTTTGCTAATAACTGACTCTGAAAAGCAAGCTTTGGGTTCATTTTTCTTTTTGTTAATTTCGCTCACCTGATGTTAAAATTAACTCATCTTCTTACTTAGAATGTACTAAACTGCTTTTTAGCACCAGGTTCCTTGAAATTTAGGAAAATTAAGTATTCAGCTTGAAATAATAAGGAAAAAAATGAAATTATTCAATTACAGGCATTGCTTTCTCTTAACTATGCAGAGTTTTGCTTTCCTAGAAATAGTAATGTATTTTTGTGGGATGTCAGCAATGAGATCTCAAAGATTAAGTGATTGAATTTGCAAAAACAATGTCATTGCTAAATGGCTTTGTATAGATATTTTCAGATTAAATGAAGTTAAATCAATTGGATTTAAAACTGCTCCTGTTTAAAACCCAGTATTTTGAAGTGTGGATGGTGTCACAGTAAGAGGGCAAAGGAAAAATGCATTTGGGCAAGTGTTCCATGACTCACTGAATACTTGTGGTACTGCAGCAGACTACTCAGTGTTTAGCATGCACTGTCATTTTGGGGTATAATAAGAATTTTAAAAGAATGACTGATATTTTAGAAGTTAATTTATCTGGGGACATTAGAGTTTGCAACTCTTAAGGGGATGTAGTCAGTAATAGACTAACATCTTTATTCACAAGTCAGTGATGAAACTCCTGTGCATGAAAAACAGCAGAGTTATGCTGAATGCCTGAGAGAACTCCATACTTAAAAGTTGCATTTTAAATAACATTAACTGATTTAATTTAGAAAGAACCATCAAGAGTAATTTGAGGGAAATAATAGGATGTGCTGCAACAACATAGTCATATATTAGGATTTCAGTCTATTTTGAAGTTAATTTTAGATCTGGCGTACTCATTGGGTGGCATCTAACATTTATTTTGAAATACAGTTCTGTTCATCCTATTCAGAAAAGTGACTTTGTAAAAGTGGCATCTTTGTCCTGCTGCCACCATCTGTTAGTTGTTTCTGTTAGGTTTAGAAGGATGTGGGAGCAGTATTTTTTTGAACTGCTTTTTACTTCTGGTAGCTCGGCTAAGAGATAATAAGGAGTTAGCATGTTCTTACAATCAACAGAGTAATTTATCTGTTACACTGGTGTATATTTATTGAAGTCAATGGGATTTCAGTGGGCAAAATTTGGTGTAAATAGAGTTATGCCATTGTCAGCCAGGACCAAATATGAATTTCCACTGAATTTTCCATTTGTGGTGAGACATGAAAGACTGTCCTATATTCTGAATCCACATGGATTATACACAAAAAGAAACTCAGGTAAAACCATCTTTTTACATACAAACCTCCAAGAATAGTTGGTATAAAACCATTTGAGAGCAATGAGGAAGCCCATGATGCCATTTTTAGAGTCACTTTTCAGGATATTACATGGGCCTATTTTAAAAGCATCTATGATCAGTGGTAAATCTTGCGAAATTGAGCTTGTCAGATAGGAACTTTTAATAGAAATATAACTTCCAGTTATTCTATTCAAGTGACTATGTATTTACGTTCAGTGTGACCTTTCTAATATTTATTTCCTTAAATTTGCTTTCTTTCAGCAAGGCCCACAACTCCCCTTTCTGCAGGCACCATTGTACCCCCTCCAAGGCCTGCTTCAAGACCAAAGCTGTCCACTGGGAAGCTTAGTGGGATTGATGAAATAGTATGTATTGACTTTTTTTTTAATTCTCCATTGTAACTTGATTTCAGATATGCCATTCATCTACACTGTTACAGTAGATTTACTTTCCAGCCAATGTTAAGGAATCACATAAGCAGATTTTCACTGTTGCTGGAAAGGCATGGAGGTTGTTCATGATAACTGTATTACTATAACAAAATAATTCTTAACAGAAATACAAAGGTCCAAAACATAATTTTTGCATCGGCTGAATGTTTTTAATCAATAACTTGATAATGGAAAGATAGCATGTGCATGAGATTGAAGTTTTCAAAATGTGAAATACTAGCAAAGTTATTAACAAAGGTCCATTGATTTAGGGATATCACCAAAGCTTTGGGGAATGAATGGTATTAAGTAGATTTTTATCAGTCATGTGTTGGCACAAGCAGCCCTGCTGTGACTTCTCCCTGCCCTTGGTGCTGGTTGGTGGAGAAGGCAGGCGGGAGACTGCAGCAGCTGCCCATCGGGACAGTGAGAGGTTGCACACTGCTTGCATCTCTGCTTGCTGCCTGCAGTGCAGGTCCACCTGCCGATAAGGAATGTGGCAAAGAATGCAAATACCCAGACAGCGTATCAGACCAAGCCATGCTTAATCTCCTCTGTGGATATTAGGATTCTTTGGGTTTCCTTTGACTTACTGACTTGGAAAAATGTTACCGTGGTAAGATCCTCCTACTGTCTTTCAACGTAGCAAGGTATTTTCAAAATATTCTTGTTATGGACAAAATTCTAGTCATATGCTTTGACAAAACTGAAATGTTTTTAAATTGTTTTACACTTCTTTAAGGTCAGAATAGGGTTCCTTTTGAGACTCTTTTCTTATTCCAGTATGAAATCATAGTAATTGCTCTTAGACCAAGGAATCTGTTTTTCATGTCACCATAATTAAAGAGAAGAATTTAGCTGGTACTGTTCTGCTATAAAGTATGATTCTGCACAAAGCTACATTCATTTTATATTGTTGTTCTAGAAATTGGCTATTATCTGGCTACAAGTGGAAGATTGTCAGTTGTCTTCCTTGATATATCAACTCCTTTTACAATTCCCATAGTCTGTATAAAGCCACATACCCAGCAACAAGTGTGATGGAAATGAAATAAAATTTTAAAAGTTACTCAGCCAAAATAGATGCTTCAGGGTCCCAGTACCTTTTAGATAGGTTAATCCCAAAATGATCATTAGGTTAATACCTTAACAGTTAAGTGAACCGTAAAATCATCCAGAGATTTAGGATGGAAGGGACTTTCGAAGATCTCTAGGCCAGCCTTCTGCTCAAGGAAGGCCCAACTTCAAAATTGCATCAGGTTGCTCTGGGACATGCTGAGTTTTGAGAATCTCCCGAAAGGGAGATCTTACAGTCTGTTTGAGCAACCTGTCCCAGGGTTTAACCACAAGGTTACAAGAAGGAATATTTTCCCTAAGTTCAGGTGAAATTTCTTTTGCTGTAGCTCTTGCATCTCTGAGAAGAGCCTGACTCTGCCTTCTTTGTACCCCCTTTTAGCTAGTATAAGCATGCTAGTAGATCCCTCCTTAGGCTTCTGTTCTCCAGGCTGAACAAACCTAGGTCCTTCAGCCTGTCCCTCTCTCTCATGTACTCCAGTCCTAACTATTTTAGTTGCCTTTTGCTGGACTCACATCCAGTTTGTTAGTAGCTCTCCTTTAGCTCTGTAAGTGCACTTTTGCTCACACATACGCAGGGCTGTAGGCTTAGGTTCTGCTACTGTGTTATAGCACAATTGTTGACAGGCTGCTACATAATCAACTCTATTAGACTTAACTACCCAGGCAAAAAAATTGATAATCTATGAAATAATGGAATTGATTCCAATGGAAAATTTGGGTTCTCTGTTTTACACTAAAAACTAGGGTAGATAAAGCATTATAGGCACTATGCTGAGAAACACTATGAAATTGATTGGGCCATAAAATGAAGAACTCTTCTATTTACAGTCGTTTTTTTCATCTCTTTAAAACCACTTTGTATAACACTCCGATAATCTCTTTTGTTCAGCCTAGGCCATTCAGCCCTCCATTGACCTCTAACTCAAGTCCACCTCCTGCAGCTCCCTTGGCACGTGCAGAGAGCATTTCCTCAATATCCTCTTCTGCTTCCCTCAGTGCAGCAAACACACCTACAGTTGGTATGTTAAATTAACCATTTTACCTTATTTTAGAAATAGCATAATTCTGCCAGTATGTTCCACCTGTTAGGAAAATCATTTGTTGGAGTTAGTTTTTCCATGTGTGAGTCCAGTCTAGGTACTTCAAGTATCCTCTGTAAACCTGCTTCTAAATGACACTGAGAGACAAGACAGTGGATTTAATTAGATTAGACTATAGATCAATTATGGCATGTTCTTTAGGGAAATACTTTTCAAAATTAATATTCTATGAATTCTTATTTGGTATGCTTGTATCTCCATTCATCAAGCACAGTGTGTTACCGTTGTTCAGAAGATGTTATTGTATAGGCACAAAAATAATTTGGGATACTGATAAATCTGAATGAATATAAGCGTTCACAAAGTTCTTTTATGCTCTTTTTACTTTGTTTGTTATCCTGTAATTGCAGTTTCCAAAAAAATGAAACTAGTGCATCTTTTCCTTCAAGTTAGTGAAGTATATAAACTAAACAGGAGTGTTTAGTAAAAGCAAAACAAGCAACTGAACAAAAAGATGAAGATGAAAAGCAAGTTTTCGTGTGTTGCCACAAATTTCAGTTTCTCATGTTTTTAAAGGAAGGTCCTTCAGCTTTGCTGTTTGGTTGTAACAAATGAAAATGGTATTTAGTTGGGGGTATTTGGTTTTGCGGAGGGGAGGGTTAAAGACATTTTACTTGTTTCTTTAGTAGAACTGAAGTATTCCATTCCTGAACGCTGTTACCACTTTTGTCCTGAGTTAAATCAGATTCTTGAGTTAACACTCAGTTGTCTGTGAATGTTACTGATGCCAAGGATTCCTTGCCCAGGCTCAGCAGCTCAGGAGAGCATCTGAACAGCTTCTAGTAGGAGTTCTGCACTGAAAGCAGTGCAGCTGTTTCCACCCTGTGCAGGACGAAAGCTAGTAAGGTCTGCCCAGCCTTAGCCTTAGCTGCTACGGTTCAGTGTCCACCAGTTTCTCAAATACTGAGAAGTATCACAGAAAGATAACTGATATTTTGGTTGCCAAAGTCCGTCCAGGCTTACATCCTCAGGCCTCAGGACTGGTGCCAAGGAACCAAAAGTTGGTGGCAGCAGGATCCATAGCCCCAGCTCTGAGTGTGTGTGTTGTTGGAGACAGTGGCAGAGTGAAATCATGAGGTGAGGGAGGAGATAAGGAGGTGTGTGCCGACACCGAGGTTTGATGTGGTTATTAACCTAGCCTAGCAAAAATAAGCAAGGACAGTTCCATCTGCACTGACTGTATGAATGAAATAGTCCTGGAGAGCTGGGGAGGAAAGTGCAGATGGCTGAATGACTTCAGGGCATGAGGATATACTCTGCACTACTGTCTGTGTTCTTTCGACTTTTGCACAATCTAGTGTTTCCCTTGCCCCATTGGTTCTGAATAATGGAGAGTTAACTCTAATTACCTTTTTCCAAGCAAACTTTAAGGCATGCATAATTGACTGTTTCTTTTCTGCTTTAGCCTTATTTTAATTTGCAAAGTATTTTTATATATATTAAATTTTTAACATCTATTTTTGCTTGAAATATTTTGTTTTCTTGCAATGTTTTGTTTCATTTAAATGTAATAGAGGATGGTCTTTTGATTGGAAATCTTCCTACAATTGAAAAGCTTTGTGAGACACCACCAGGTATTGTACTCAAAGCAGATTTACATGTTAACTAATCGTCCTAATACAGTACACCTAATAAAATCGTATTTCTTTTAAAACAAGTTTCTCCAGCTATTTCTGATATCTGGCAGATATAGGTAGTTTGAAAGTTCAACTACTTAACAAGTTGTATGTTGCTGAAATCAGCAAAACTTCATATAACTGCTTTTATATAACATAATCTTCTGTCTGTCTCTGCCCCGCGCTGCCCAAGCAAGCTGAAACTTGCTCTTGCTTCTTTGGTTTTTCATCACTACTTTCTTTCAAGTAAAGTGAATGCATTTTTACTTTGACAACCCTTATTCTCATAAGACAAGTAGATAAAAATGTTTCTGTATTTACATATAATACAAATATTTAAAGATACATAGAATAAAGGTAACCCTGTTTTAAAATACGTTTTATTTTCATGACAGATGTCTAGCCAATATTAAAATTGTTTAAATCTTTGTTCCTAAACTGAACTAAACCCATTTGATCAGGTTTATTTATTTGCCCTTTTTATTACCAACGATGCAGTCTTTTATTCTGTAATTTGGCAACCTCCTTGAGTGTGTCTCTGCAGCTTTGCATGGTTGTGTCACTAGCTCTTGTGTCAGCACAGCTCAGGGGCTGTTAATGGTGGTCAGGGCTGAGGCGGGTGGCAGGGCGTCAAAGCCAGTTTTGCTGTCATTGCTGAAGGTGCTGGAACTGGAGCCTTAAGCTGCAGTGAGGCCACCTTGGCACAGCTCTGTGACATTCTGTCCCTCTGAGAGCTTGCAGCAGGCATGGAAGGCCCTGAAGCTGGATATCGCTGCATTGCACTGTATTTTCAGCAGCAAGGCAACAAAACAATGACTTCCAGAGTTAGGTTAAGTAGTTATGTTTGTTTCCATTTATTGGTTTTTAGTAGAACACATAGATTTTTATGAATCAAAGGGTGACAAACAGTCGGGGCAGAGCAAATAAGACAGAAGTAATCTCATTTGTAGTCCCTCAAATACATCTCAGAGAAATGTATCTACATATATGTATATGCTTTGGTGTTCCTAAAAAAAAGTAAAAATAGTTTTATTATTCCTAACAAATTTCACTTTTCAGTCAAGAAATTGTTATTTGTCTTTTACTGATAAGAATATAATTTATATATTTGCATTACTCTGGATGATTTTCAAATAGCAATATAAAAATATACACAAGACCATTATAAGAAAAAGATTTTAAAATAGTTTATACATCTGTAAACAATCTGTCATAATTAATACCAGGTAATCACCTCCTGTCTGCTCTGTAGTTGTTTGTTGTTCCTTAGTAAACTGGGGAAAAAAGACAGTAAAACACCCCATCAACCATAGTGCTACATCCATTGAGTGCGTATTTTGGCTTTGGTGGAGAATACTTCTGGAGTTCAGCATTTCACCAAACAGAATTTCTATTGTTAACTCATTAATTTATTGCACATTTGCTTCTTGAAATCATGACATCGGGATTCCTGAGAATACAGAGAATCACAGCTTTTATTGGTAGTTTTCAGGGAGAGAAAGAAAACTTTGGAAATATGACTGATATATTGTCTGAAAGAATAAATAAAAATAACCTACTGTTCATATTGAAAAAATAAATAAATCAGTGTTTTGTAGCCAGCATCATAATACTTCATTCGTCCAGGAATTTTTTGGGTTTGAACACTTGTGACTAGACTATCACTTTTAATGTAAGGACGCCTAAATATTGCACTAAGATTTTTTTCATGGTGCTGAGAAGTATTCTGAATATTTTACTACCTTAGGCAAGAAATCATGATGGACAGTGAGGTGTAAAGTAGCAGAATTAGGCGAACTCCTGTTTTCTACTGTCTTGTTACTACTTCTTTCACTTGTCTCTGAATTTAAGATCTAATATCTCATATTAGACCTTCAGTGAAGCGCAAGGTCCCGACTTCCTTTTTGCTTCTGAAAAAGCTCAGAAGGCACATCCACTGTTTTAGAGTAAATAGGATTAGTTTGCCAAAAGCAATAATATACGGAAGCATTTTGTTTCTACTTTATGGTATGAAAGAAAAACTTACCGTTTTGCTTACAAAACAAGAAGGATTGTGCCTCCTTTGTGATAGATAATATTATGTGGTACAAGCCGTTTCAGCAGTGGTATGAAAAATTAGTAAGATGCTCTCCACTATGCTGTTGCACTAATAAAAAGACAGAACTTCCATCATTATCTTTTGTATTCAGTACACGTATAGAAAATTGGTGAAAAATAAATGCCACGACAACCGGTTTCATCCATTGCCCACACACATTTCACACACGCATTGTCACTCCAGTCTTCAAAAAGGGCAAGAAGGAGGACCCAGGGAACTACAGGCCGGTTAGTCTCACCTCCGTCCCCAGAAAGATAATGGAACAACTCATTCTGGGTGTTCTCTCCAAGCAAGTAGAGGAAAAGAAGATCATCAGGAGTACCCAGCATGGATTCACCAAGGGGAAATATGCCTGACCAGTCTGATAGCCTTCTATGATGGCATGACCAGCTGCGTAGAAGAGGGGAGAGCAGTGGATGTTGTCTACCTTGACTTCAGCAAGGCTTTTGACACTGTCTCCTATAACATCCTCATAGGGAAGCTCAAGAAGTGTGGGTTGGATGAGTGGACAGTGAGGTGGATTGGGAACTGGATGAACGACAGGGCTCAGAGGGTTCTGATCGGCGGGGCAGAGTCTAGTTGGAGGCCGGTAGCTAGTGGAGTTCCTCAGGGCTCAGTACTCGGCCCGGTCTTGCTCAATTTATTCATCAATGACCTGGACGAGGGGACAGAGTGTACCCTCGGCAAGTTTGATGATGACACAAAACTGGGAGGAGTGGCTGATACGCGGGAAGGCTGCGCTGCCATTCAGCGGGACCTGGACAGGCTGGAGAGTTGGGCGGAGAGGAACCTGATGAAGTTCAACAAGGGCAAGTGTTGAGTGCTGCACCTGGGGAGGTCGAACCCCATGCACCAGTACAGGCTGGGGGCTGACCTGCTGGAAAGCAGCTCTGCTGAGAGGGACCTGGGAGTCCTGGTGGACGACAAGCTGACCATAAGCCAGTAGGGTGCCCTTGTTGCCAAGAAGGCCAGTGGTATCCTGGGGTGTATTAAGAGGAGTGTGGCCAGCAGGTCGAGGGAGGTTATCCTCCCCCTCTACTCTGCCCTGGTGAGACCCCACCTGGAGTACTGTGTTCAGTTCTGGGCTCCCCAGTTCAAGAAAGATGAGGAACTCCTAGAGAGAGTTCAGAGGAGAGCAACAAGGATGATAAAGGGACTGGAGCATCTCCCCTATGAGGAAAGGCTGAGAGAGTTGGGCTTGTTCAGCCTGAAGAAGAGAAGACTGAGAGGGAACCTCATCAACACATACAAATATCTTAAGGGTGGATGTCACAAGGATGGAGCCAGACTCTTTGCAGTGGTGTCCAGCAACAGGACAAGGGGCAATGGGCACAAACTGAAGCATAAGAAGTTTCAGTTGAATACGCGGAAAAAATTCTTTACTCTGAGGGTGACAGAGCACTGGCACAGGCTGCCCAGGAGTTGTGGAGTCTCCTTCTCTGGAGATATTCAAAGCCCACCTGGACAAAGTCCTGTGTAACATGCTCTAGGACAACCTGCTTTAGCAGTGGGGTTGGACTAGTTGATCTCCCGAGGTCCCTTCCAACCCTTGCCATTCTGTGATTCTGTGAAAAAGCTTTAGCATGAGGTCTGAGTTGATTTTTATAGCCCTGCATTGGAACTGTGTTGTGTTGGCACAGGTATCTGTGAAGGCTCCTCCAAAAATCTTTGCTGGCTGAAATAGTTAAAAGAATGTTCAACAGTTCACTTATGTGGGGTACTATTAATGTATTTGCATTTAAGTTCATGCATACTGTAAGTGAATTGTTTGCATTTCCATGACCATTTTATCATACATTTTTCCATAAAATAAGCATACAGTAGGGATTTTTTTAAGTATTCTAGTCAATGTCTTAATTTCCTTTGATTCTGTTGACTTCACTTTCATCAGTAGCCATTTTAATGCAGTGTTCCTCTGTCTCATATGTATTTCCTCGTGTCTGTCCATTTACATAATGTCATACTGATAGTCCTGTTTTCTTAGGCTGCTAAGCAGTGTTTTGATGGTGCGACTGTACTGTGCTATGTTCATATTTTTCTACACACTTTTCAAGTAATACTTCAGAAGCTACTGTGACCTTGATGGTGGTAACCTCTTGTGAAAATTACAGATGTAGTCAATCGTTCTGAAATCTATTGCTAAGCTTTTTGAAAATTAAACCTATACATTGTATGTATTCTAGGTGTTTCACGTGGTCCCAGCCCTGTCAGCCTTGGAAACCAGGACACCTTGCCTGTTGCAGTAGCCCTTACTGAATCTGTTAACGCCTACTTTAAAGGAGCAGATCCCACAAAGTTAGTTAATATAGTGAATTGTTTTGAATGTAGTAAGTTACAATAAGAAAACACACTGGTTTTAATATTCTGGGGGAAAATGCATATACGTTAGAAGGGGGACTCAAAGGGGTTTTTTTATAAGTGACAACAGTGGCTTATTGGTCTGTATTGGCCTGCATCCCGCTAGGAGTTCCTATATACCCACTTCATAAAAATGTGTTCAGTGAGAACACTGAAAATGAGAAGGGTTTTTATCTTAGTCAGGTAGGTGCTACACGTAAGTTTGTGCAGCTAAAAGCACCTCATTCCATCTGTCACATCCCTTGCTATGCTACTTAGGCCTTGCCTAAGCATAGTTGTGCCATGTTTTCAAAGCCTGAAAAATAGCCACCAAGACTACTGTATGCTTAACCAGCTAAATTTTTTTCTTATTTCATCTGACTTCCAAGTTGAAAGTGGTAGTACATTGTCACGGTGCCACATTACTCTCATTTGAAATGGATTTTCTGTTTCTAATTCAGTTCTTCAGATTGTGAAATTACAGCGATTGCTTTAAAATTAGCATTAAAACTAGGCAATTAATGAGTTGCAATGAAACTGATGTTTTCATTCTCTTCTAGATGTATTGTGAAGATCACTGGTGATATGACAGTGTCATTCCCAAGTGGAATTATTAAAGTCTTCACCAGCAACCCATCTCCAGCTGTGCTCTGCTTCAGGGTAAAACACACAAGCAAACTAGAGCAGATTCTTCCAAATGCACAACTTGTATACAGGTTTTGTATTTTTTTTTTAATATAATAGTAAACTACACACTTTGTAAAATGTGAGTTGTTGTATATGTAAATCAGAGTTCTCTAGGGTATTGTTGATTTGTTTATACATAATTTAATTTCCTGAATTAATCTCATTTGGGTCAGCTCTCTCCACTGCCACCATCAAAAATGTCTACTGGACTTGAAACTTGTGCTGAGTATAAGAGGAGCCATAAGAAATAGTTTGTAAATGTAGCTGTGCTTTTTATAATTTATTTCCTTATACAGTAGTAACAATGGTAAGATTAGATGATGAAGCAGTAGCCTCAAATGGAAAACAAGTAGTAGGAGCTACACCTAATCTAATTTGTCACTTCCTAGTGTATTTTTAAGCTGTATCATTTCTACAGTAGATCAGATCCATTACATAACTCTGTCTCTCAGGTGTGTAGCAGCATGCTTGGGAAAATTCTTAAGAAAAAAGGCTGCTGGTTGAGTAGGATAATTGTTGAAATCACAGCACATGGATATCTATTCCATCTTCCATAGATCTGCTCTACACTTGGAGTATAAAAGTTGTAAATATTTAGCAGAGATTGGTTTCAGTTGAGCAGTTTCTGTTTCATTTATTGGAGAAATTATTCAAAAACTAGTTAAATGCTTTAAGATGCTACATTTTTTAAATTACTGAAATAAAGACTCAAACTATACACATCTGTTCTTCTGTATTTCATTTCATTTTGATCATTCATACTTAATGTAACGAATCATTCATATAAAATAAATTTAATCATGTTTTTACATGACAGTTTATAACCGAAATGTTAGCAGATCCAAATCTGACAGAGTGAAGGATACTGGAAAAGTATATTTTGCAAAAAAATGACAATATCTAGTATTCTTGTCTGAGTGCTGTAACACTTCACCTCTAATTAGAAAGGATGCATGTAATGGATATTTACAAAGTTAAACCTGTATGGTAGTAATTTGACTTTTCATCATATACTGCAAAGGGTATAATTTGCTTTGTATATAATTTGCTTGGTATTTATAGAGATTCAAATTTTTAATGACAGTGATATTTGTGGTGATATCAGAATTTCTGATTTGAATTGCACTTGATTGTAGAGCAGCAGAAAAATTTTACTACTGGTTTATTTTATTTAAATTGTGGAAGGCCTCTGTAGTGATAAGTGTTTATCTACACATTTTATTGAAAATGGAAGTTTCATGAATCACAATGGTGTATTGAGAACCAAATTCTAAGTAAATTGGGCAGACTACTGGTATACGAGTCACCATTCTAGGACATTCAACCCCCTGCGGTCATATTTACTGTGTTTCAGGTGCTCATTGCTAGCTTTCACTCTCCAGGCACACTGCACTCCTCCTTAGGAATGGATGCAGCTCCTCACTGTATTCACAGACACTAAGTGATTTGAATTTTGGTTTTGAATCGGTCTTCTTAAAAGCTCCATCCTTATTCTGGATAAGCCTGATGGAACCAGAGCTGAAAGTATTCTTGATCTGCAGAACGCCATACTCCAGTAGCTCCCAAACAGGATTTTGCTTCTGCAGTTATGTGCGCTCTTACCTACATACAGAAGTAACATCATAAATCTTTACTAAGATCGAATTGCAGCTATAAGTATCTGAGAAACAATTGTTTATAGTAATTTGAAAATAACTTTTAATTGAAAATATTTTGAAAGCTTACACTCTCTACAAATATATGAAAATACAGTAACACATACAGCACCAATCTTCAGTGCATTAGTGAAGCTGTGTCATAACCAAAGCTAATTATGATTTTAGGATTTATTCCAAATTGGGTAACATTCCACTTTCAACTACCACTTTCATACCCACTTCCCACACATCTTCACAGCTCCTAATTGCATTGAGTTTTATTAAATGTATAATCCGAATTCAGCATTAACTCCATTGTCATGCAGATCATCACTGGAGGAAACTCACTGCTCCTTAACCCAGAATGAGAATTTTTACCAGATACAAGAAGCAGTTATTTGTCTTAATATTTAGAAAGGTACAGTTATGTGTTATAAAGCATTAGAACAAATTCTTGCTTGAAATAGTGAAGAAGGGGAAAGATCTAATCTTAATTTTTAGTCATCCAAAATAATAAAACTCAGTGTTGCCTTCTGACTCCTACCTTTCTTTTTCTTTCTAGTGATCAGTCACAAAGTGACTCCAGTACTAAGGATTTTTGGATTAACATGCAAGCTATAACTGTCTACCTCAAGAAATTATCAGAGCAGAATCCATCTGCATCCTATTACAATGTGGATGTTTTAAAGTATCAGGTAAACAGTTTTTTCCCTTTGGATTTTTTTTAAGAAACTCCAGCAGATTTGATATCTACACAGAAATTAAAAGACTGGTTTTTGCCTGCTAGCATGCAGATGAAGTGTCATCCCTCATCTGGACAATTTCTGGGTGTGTCATTGTTTACAATGCATAGGCTCTGCCCAGGCTCAGTGCATTCCTACTATGCTTCACGTCATTCCCTTGGATTCATGACCTGTTTCAGCTTGCTCGCACTTCATGCCAATTCATGTGTGCAAGCTTCAGACACTGCTTATTTAGGTATTTATTAGCAAAGCCAAATTTTCCTTGAATTTAGGGGCTTTGGTGGGGGTTTGTTTGAGTCTGTAGTCGTACTTTCTTTGGATGCTTTGCTCATGAATTGTAATATGTGAGAATGTATGATGTTGTCACCTCTCGCAATATAATGGAACATCTCACCCTAGAAACCACTTACAGGCACACGAAGGACAAGAAGGTTATGAGAAGTAGTCAGCGTGGATTTACCAAGGGAAAGCCATGCTTGACCAACTTGATAAACTTCTGTGATGAAATGACTGACACAGTGGATGGGGGGAGAGCAGTGGATATTGTCTACTTAGACTTCAGGAAGGCTTTCAACACTATTTCCCATAGCATCCTCGTGGAGAAGCTCGTGAAATCCAGGCTGGATGAGCAGACACTTAACATGGATTGAAAACTGGCTGAGCAGCCAGGCCCAGAAGGTGATGGTCAGTGGCTTGAAGTCTGGTTGGAGGCTAGTAATGAGCAGTATGCTCCAGGGGTCAATACTAAGTTTACAGTCCTGTTTAAATCTTCATTAATGATCTGGAAGATGCAGCAGAGTGTACCCTCAGCAAGTTTGCTGATGACACCGTACTGGGAGGACCCTCTGGATGCACCAGAGTGTCATTCTGCCCTCCAGAGAGACCTCAACAGGCTGGAGAAATGGGCTGACAGGAACCTCATGAAGTTCCAACAGGGGGAAGTGCACCTGGGGAGGAACAACCCCATCCACTGCTACATTCTGGGGGCCACCCAGTTGGAAATTAGCTTGGCAGAAAAGGACCTGGAGGTTGTGGAGGACATGACATTGAACATGAGCCAAGAATGTGCCCTTGCTGCAAAGGCAGCAAATGGTCTCCTGGGCTGCATTAGGCAAAGTATTGCTAGTAGGTCAAGGCAGGTGATCCTTCCCCTCTACTCCGCACTGGTGAGGCCACACCTGGAGTACAGTGTCCAGTTTTGGGTTGTCCGTTGCAAAAGAGACATGAACATAGTCAAGAGAGTCCAGTAAAAAGGCCACAAAGATGATGAAGCTTCTGGAGCATCCCTCCCATGAGGAAAGTCTGAGAGCTGGGATTGTTCAGCCTGAAGAAGGGGAGGCTCAGGGGAAATCTTACTAATGTGTACAAAAACCTGACGGGTGGGTACGTAGAAGACAGAGCCAGGCTCTTGACAGAGCACTGGAATAGGTTGTCCAGAGGGGTGGTGGAGTCTCCATCCTTGGAGATATTCAAAATCTGTCTGGTCATGGTCCTGGACAGCTGACTAAAGGTGGCTCTGCTTGAGCCAGGGGGATTGGGCCAGATGACCTCCAGAGATCCCTTCCACCCTCAACTATTCTGTGAATCTGTGAGATGTTCTGACTGTCAATGAAAAATCTTCATGAAAATCAAGATAGACAGACTCACCTCAAAGGGAGAACAGGGATTTGCTAGGCCTGCATTAAAATGGTTGAACAACTGAGACAACTGTCTACATCAAAAACCAAAAGAACCTGTCAGTCCAGCCATTAACACCATTGTAGTTTCCACATCCTCCCAATATAGTTTAAAATCTTGGCATACTGAGTCTATAAAAAGCATGTTAGGTACACAGAATTCCTGAGAAAGATGGAAAAAACAAAACATTCCTTTGGATTGCAGAAATGAATACGGTGAAAGAGTGATAACTATTTAAGATTTTTACTGTTGGGGAAAAATGAGGCATTGGCATGCGGAAGCCCTGACAGAGAGAAAGGGTTCTGGGCTGCAAAGGAAAGGCAAGAGGGGGCACCAAGTAGAAGGTTCCTCAAGTAGAGTAGGAAGGTGGTAGAGATGCAGCAGGGCAGTAGCACAAGCTCAGCTTACAGAAGCAGCAGCATCCGGCCCTCCTACAGCAGTAAAATAATGCTTTGATTAGGTAAGAACTGTTTTGCTGGCTGCCTGTCCCATAATGACAGGTATTGCCCTGTGCTGCTGGCTGCTTGGGCAGCTGAATTGGTATGACACACAACTGCTAAGGATGAAGTCATTTTGCCGCAAGTATGCTTCTTGTGTGAGGTGGAACACAGGACTAAAACAAAAATATTCTTATAAAAGCCAGAACAGGAGGAAACCTCGTGGGCCAGAGGGATTTTAAACCTTTTCTTTAATTATTTTAATTTAAAATAACAGAAATTACTTTAGGTTGCAACAGTCTTCAGAATTCTGTGATTAAGGCTCAGAGGTCAATTGTTCTCTTGATCTTTCGTCAGGATTTAGAGCTATATTCATTACCATCATTCCCTAATTCTGCCCAAAAGAGGAATATTTTAATTAAGCTGCTTTCAATGCTTTATTCTTTTACAGGTATCTTCAAATGGCATCCAGTCCACTCCCTTGAATCTTGCAACTTACTGGAAATGTAATGCTAGCACTACTGATGTGAGAGTGGATTATAAATACAATCCAGAGTCTATGAATGTGCCTAGCATGCTGTCTAATGTCCAGGTTGTGGTGCCAGTAGATGGAGGAGTAACAAACATGCAGTCACTTCCACCTGCAAAATGGTAATATTAATACTTTTTAGTTATTTCAGATTCATGTCCGTGTATTCACTAGTGTCATAGACTGAAGAACTTCACTGGAAGAAACAGCTAATTTTCTTTGTCGTGATAAAATCCATAGTATCAGATGTTTAGAGTATTTTCTAGTCTGAAACAGATCTGCAGATGTGCAGCCAATTCACATAAACTAAGATGAGGCAATATACACCCATTCCAACTGTGTAATAACACAAACCTTTAGGAAATTTCCAGTGTTTGCTTTCTTTTGGCAGTAGACAGAATAGACATTTTTAATACAGTAATATGAAACAAAATCTCTTAATTATTAAAAAAAAACAGGGTTTGTGTATATAAATATATCCATATATACAAATTATATAGAGAGAGTAGAAGAAATGCAGTTCTTAAAAAGATTTCTTGATTGTTCTAGCTTAAAAATTAGCTTCTAAGTGAAATGGTTTTCAAACAAACCTCAGTAACTGAGGAGCTGCTCTTAAGACAGGTAGCACTGTCACTCACTTCAAGCGTCATGCAGATTATTACCTGACTAGCAACTACCTGCCACCACCTTCTAAGCCTGCATTTACAGTAGCACTTGAAGTGAGACACAGATCTCAGGTAATTATGTTTCTACAACTTTGTGAAAACAAGCAGAGGGTAGTGGGACTAGGCAGAGCAATATATCCCTGGAGCAAAAGGTGAGCAGAACTTAACCACTGCGCCTGTGGTTTGGCACCATGTAGGTACTTGCCCAGCTGTAATATAATTACTGGACTGTTTTATTTTATTGTGAAGAGGGCAAAGAATACCAAGTTGAAGGAAGTTAGGCTTTATTAACCTTGTTACTTATGGATCAGTTTACCTTACAAAGCAAGGTTCAGGTAAATTCTTATGATTCTGGAGGCAAAACATTTAAGTGTGTTAATTGGACAAAGTATCGTGTAAGTAGAAAGAGTCCTGGCAAGACTGAATCTTTCTTGACTTGGTATTTCAAGGAGAAGTACTTTTAACCAAGTCACCCTAATCTTATTCTGAGCAAGGGCAGGTTCAGTATCCTGCCTGAACAACATGACTAGAATGTCTGGTGAAGCCAGGCTCCTGGCCCAGGCTTCTTCCACAAACCCCTCTGTCATGAAGCCTGAGTGAGAGCAGGAACGCCCACCCAGAACACCTAGTGTTAGCTAGGAAGACTCAAATCTTAGTGACAGTTTTATCACAGATTCATCAGATTAAGGGACTTGAGCCCAGATTCTCTCTCTTTCATCTAGGCGAGTACCCAAGACCAGAATTTTGAGCTTGGAAGGCTAAAAAAAAAAAAAAAAATAGAACAGTCATGTCCCAGACAGCTGTAGTATTTGTGTTGTGCTACCTGTTTGGTCTAAGGAAGTGGGTGGTGGGTTTTGTTTGGGTTTGGGTTTTTTTTTTAAATAAATGTTTTGTAACGTGACCTCCTGCCAGTAACTGCTACCATCTGTGCTACTTGTGTAAGCATTTCACTCCCACTACACCAATGCCAAAAGCAATTTCAAACGTATCAGCACTGCATGCTGCTCACAGCTTTGGGCTGTTGACTTTCCCTTGGTGGAACTGCAGCAAAGTGCTCCAGGAGTTAAAATGCCCTGTCAGTTAAAGGCTGTGGGGCTTGATGCCCTTTTCTGCCCCTTTACAGCATCGGAAGTTAGCTTAAACCCTGTGTCACTTGCACCAACTAGTTTTACTAGAATGGAAATGGAATAAAATTCATGCTGCCAGGAGTCTCACATAAGGGAGAGCAATCAGCATTGTTCCCCCTCATACCATCATCATGAAGCATAAAGACATGGCTTTCAAACTGGTTCCAGGGTGTTTGGCCTGTCCTTGCCCTTTGAGACTACAAAGGGGTTTTAGTTGTGGAGCCATAGCCAGGGCATAGGACAGCATTAACTGTATAAAAAAGTGGTATGTACTTCTGGCCAATGCAGCAGACACACCCTTCTCTTTTCCTCTTTGCTTTGCATAGTTTTCCATAAACTTACTTTAAAATGATCAAGTGTTTTTTATAAACCTCCATTTAGAGATGTCTGTAACATACCAGTGTAAATCTAGGGAAATAATATAACTAACCTACCATGCTCTTACAGGAATGCAGACCAGATGAAAGCATATTGGAAAATATCTAGCATTTCGGAGAAGTCTGAAAATGGAGGCAAGTTGCCCTCTTTTCTTTTGTTTTCTTATACAGAAAAAATTATAACAGTAAAAATGTAAACATTTTAGCCTCTATGCCCTCATGGCTGTTTACACGTCTTCTCATGCTGTATCCTGTTTTCCAGTTCACCTCCTTCTCAATTCATTTCTTCCTAAGAGATTCCATTAATAGTGAGATGTCAAAATATAAATTTATTAATTAGCTTAAAAGGAAAAGTAGTGAAGCCCCTCTGAAAGCAGTTAGTAGATCTAGAAGTTTAGACTGGGTAGGAAGTTGTTACATCAATGCTATTTGGAAATGAGCAGATATTAATGGGGAAGTATGTTTAATACCTGCATCTTTCCACACACTGACAACTGAAATAGAAGTAGAAAGAGGTTAGTGGAAGAATTGGGGGGAAGAAAATAAAAATCCAAAAGTCCTGTACTGAGATAAACTCAACAGTCTTGACCAACATTTCAAAGGTCTTTGTTTTGACCATATACAGGTCCACGAAAAAAAAATTAATCTGCACATCTGCTCAGAGTGGTAATTTATATAGCATTTTGTAAGGTAGCAATAGTTGTCCTCTGCCCAGCTGCCTTTCTCTGAGGTCCAGTTGATGTCACAGCCCTTGCAGCCTCTACAGGTGCAATGTTGTTCTGAAGCAGAAAAACAGGAGCTGAAGGGAGGCATCTCATCCTCAAAGCCTCTGTGGAGAAATGAACTCGTGGTGTACAGGCAAAGCCTTTAGCCCCGTGAAGAATTTAGTGAAGGGCTTCATGAAAGGACAGATTTGCTTGTAAATATGACTGGTTTCGTACAGAAACCACAAGCCAGGAATGGGAAGACCTCCTTATTCCTGAAAAGGCAGCAAAGTTGTGTCATCATTCAAACAAAATCTGAGAGAATTTTACCTGACACAGGTTGTTGCTGTAGTCTGGTGTATTCTGTCATTCACAGACCTCACAGTTCTTTGCCATCTGGCTTCCATTATGATTACGTAGGGATAGTCCTCTTTTTTTTTTTTTTTTTTTTTTTTCTCCTTTTTCAACTGTGGAGCTTCTTTTGAAAGAAAAAATCATACTAAAACACAAATGCCAGATGAAGAGCTGCTGTACACCTGCAGAGCAGCATAAAATGGGCGGGCTGCCAGTGATGCAGGTTGTGTCGTGTGTGTGTTCAGTAGACTTGCACATATCCCACTGCTTCTACTGCACTCCCTTCTCTTCCCAACATCTTTCTTCCCTGTTTCTTTGAGTACAAACACATAGTACTCACTGTTCAGTGTGTAAGTAATACTATGCTGGTCCTACACTTAGAAAAGCAAAGGGAGAAGTTGCACAAACACTGTGAATATTACGACAAATGTCTTTGTGTCCTTTATTCTGGTGTACAGGGTGATAAAATGTTTTGTTGGGGTTTTTTTATGGTCCAGCACATTATGTGAGCTATCAATTGCAGACAGAGGTAAAACACAGAACAAACTTTCAAAGCACTTGCATATATGAGTTTCCATACTTAGCGTGGAAAGGAGTTCCAATTTACCCAAACTATGACAGGCCTACTGAAAAAACGAAATGGACCTTAAGCCAAATTTATCAAGAACAAGCCATTGCATAAACAATTCCATTCATTAATTCCCACTTTTACCCCAGTAACATTTCAGTCACTAACTTTCCTTGTCACTTAGGAGTTCGTACTGACTAGGAATAGCAAGTTGTTCTAAAGAAGTAAAAATCCTTGACTTTCATTATTCCATTATTAATTATTTAAATCTCATTTTTCACAGCATATTTTGCAAAAATGAGAAAAAGATTTGTTCAAGAACTAGAAAAAGAGACTAGTAACAATGTTGTGGGGTTTTTTTAAATGCCTTGCATTGACTACAGAAAGGTACTTAAAGTAATTTTGAACTATTACTGCTTTATAATAGCATCATGATGACACTTCACCACTGTCTCTGAAAAATCAACTGCAATTTGTGCGGAAAAGTATTTAATCAGACCTTGCCTTTATTAGAAAAGTAAGAATTTCTTTTCCCTGGGTACATTACTGTATAGCCACATTTCTTCCAATGGTTTTGTTCACATACATTCATCCAGGCAGATCATGAAAACATTTAAATATTCAGATATACTTTCAAACCTGCTCATGAAAAGTACTTCATACAAGATAGATGGTATTAACTACTTACAGACCAGCAGGCATAAATGATGATTATTGGGACTAATCAGGTATTTCAAGTAATAAGAGATTACCAGGCCATCTGATACACACATTCCATATAATCTTGCAGCAAGGCGTATCATTTCTCTTTAATTCGTTCACTAGTCATTGTCTTAAACAGAGTATTGGAAAAAACAGACCTGTACTCTCATCTCTTCTGACAATTGATGTAGGACTGCCACTGGGAACAGATCTCAAAGGTCACCATGTTAGTTCCATTTCTTACTACGATACATTTTGGGAGATTGTCTTGTTCTTGAAAAACCACCAGTGTTTCAGTTTTGTTATTTTTATAGGTTCTGGATCCCTCAGGGCGAAATTTGAACTTTCAGAAGGACCCAGTAAACCAGCAACACTTGCAGTGCAATTTATCAGTGAAGGAAGCACCCTTTCAGGAGTAGATGTAGAGCTCGTAGGCACTGGCTATCGGCTTTCTCTCCTTAAGAAGAGATTTGCCACTGGTAAGACTCTGACATGCTCAGATATTCAAATTGATAATATATATTCTACAGTGTTAAATTATAAAATATGAAACTGTTAAGTAAGTGATGCATAAATAGCTACTTTTCATTAAAACATAGCTGAAAACTGTTGCACAGGCTTTTTTGTTTTTCCATAGTTACTCAAACTGCTCCCAGGAAAATACTGACGAAATCTGTTTTATCTACTGACTGCAAAAAATCTACCTTTATTTTTCAGGGCGGTATATGGCAGACTGCTGACGTACCTGTGAAAGTCATTGGATCAAAGGCGTGCAAGAAGCTCACGCTGCCCTCTCTACTTTTCAAACACTATCTTAACATGCATTAATTTTTTCAAAATGTTGACCTACTTTGAGGCTGAACTACAGAACAGAAAATGCACTTTTAAAAGTCATTTTGCAAACTTATTACTTTATAATAGCACTGAAGTTAACTTCAACACTGTCTGTAAATGATCAACTGCAATATTGGGGAAAAATTCTTGAAATTTTAGTAAATTTATATAGATAAAGTCGAAATAGTAATCCATAGTTGTAATGAAAGGGTGAAATTTTATGTTATACTGTAAACATTAAACCTAAAAATGTAGGAGAGCAAGTAAGAAATATTTGAGCTTTCCATAAGTAATATTCATTTTTCAGATTCTTCTAATCGCCAGTTTTTCAAGAAGGCAAAGTCTTGTGTAGTTCTTTCATCCACTCATGCCACAAAACCAGCTGAGTTAGAGATGTATAAAAGAAATGTAACTCGATGCCCATGTATCATATATTATTAACATGTAAGTTGTTTTATATAGGGTTTTTTTCCTAAGTGCAATGTGTTACAAAATTGCAAAAGATAGCAGAGCTTTACTTCTGCAGTAAGTAAATGTTATGGGCGTTGTGATTGTTTGAATTAATGCTGTAGATTTAATTTATTTTTATATGAATTGCATAACATTTGTGCCTTTAAAAAAAGCCTGTGCCTATCCAATTTGTTATTCATGTTCCTCACTTCCTTTTTTAAAATTTGGCTCTTCACCAAGAAAGCACGGTGTTTGTATAATAACACACAACTTTATAAAAATTCCTTTGACTGGGATTTATATAGAAGGCAGATTTGCAAAAACTGGAGGTTGTTTTAAAAGAGGTTTAAAATACTGGATTACTTCCTCATGGGGTAATTGCAATAAATGTGGCTGTAGTAAAGGGATATGCATCATCCAGGACTTTGAAACTTCAAGGTAGTTAAGTTTAGTGTCACCAAAGATGAGATTCCTGAAAAATCACCGAGGATGATAAAAGCAAACTTTTAAAAGCAAAGAGCATTTCCCTTTACTTTGACTGCAAGTTTTCGGACTTCTGGGTGCTTCTGGGGGTTGTGTGATGTGAATGTAAACATAGTACTTTGGGAGGAATAGCATTTTAGAAGGGTGTTTTATGGCAGCAGGATGACAAGTACTGCCATTTCTATTAGTGTAGTTTTTTCGATAACCACCAATTTTAATGTCTGTATTGTCATCTAATCTGCTTGCCACAGCCTAAGCACAGGGAAGTGACACATTAGTAACATTTTTTAAAGCAAGTCACTACTTTAGAAAATCTTCTATTGTGTTTATGTTATCAAGTGTTTTTTCAATGCCGAAATCAAAAGTATTGGGGCAAAATAATTCAATAGCCTGCACGTGGGAATTTCGTGACCATTTTGAACACTAGTATCTATTTCAAATTCTCTATTAAAATAATAAAACATGCTTGAACTAATTCATGCAAACCCAGTAATGAATTGGACTGCTGAAGCTTTACAATAAATTAAGCTTTGTAGAGGCTACAAAATTCTAACGTATACTACACACTTCTGCAGATGAGAGTTCCGTTGTTAGCACTAAGCACGTACTGTACTGTAGATTTGATTGGAAGAGTATATTTGGCTCTTAAGTTGCTAACCTTATTGAATGGGAAATTTCTAACTCATAAAATGGTACAGTCTTTTTGCTGGAATCTTAATTGTAATCTGCTTCGCAATCAAACTGTGTTTAACATGACAATATTTTATTAATGAAAACCCAAAACTATTGCTATTTTAAAACAAGTATTACTTTCATTTCTAAGTTAAATGAAGTAGTTATGTTTCAGCACTTTTAAACTAGCCTTCATTCAGGTGATTACACATTCATTTGCATTGGGTGCAGGTTACAATTTTGAAGCCATACAAGTTTATATGGACTTTTTGTAAAGAAATTCAAAAACAATGTAAAAAGGACATGTAGCTATCTGATAAAAAAAACATATGTAGCAAGCTGGTTCTTGCTTGTGTATACAGCGGTATCCGTTGTAGTTGCCTCCTAAGAAAATTAATTTGTAAACACAACTCCAAAGGATCTGAATTTTTATGAATTGTTACTACGTCAGACTGTAAATTAGAGCATACAATTTTATCTTACAAAAATTGTAAATACTTCTGATTTTTCATAAAATGTAAATTTTAAAAAAAAATTGCACCCATAATAAACATGTAATATATAATTTAAATACTGATTTATATTGCCTATACTTTTGCAGTTAGTCCCACAGAGCTTCTGAGCAGTAAGAGAACAAAACTATGCCTGTATTGAACATTTTTAAAGTGTTAATTGATTTTTAAGGGGCAGGGTTAATACACAAACTCTTACTATATTAAACACCACAGAGAAGGCAAGTGGAAAAATGACTTCTGCAGAGAGTTGCATCTTTACTAAACTGGAATGCCTGAGATGTCTATCATGGCTTATGCCTTTACTAAATTGATACGCTTAACTAGTAACTGAGATTAGGCAAAACTGCGGATATGTTTATCAGAAAAATCTTGACTTTGGAGACATGAGCTGCTCTTTGTAAATAGTGCTATCAAATGCTGTACGTTCCCTAACTTCCTTAATAAGCCTGTATTTTGTTGCGTGCACAGGAAAAAAAAAAATCAGTGGCCAGATTGAAGTAATTCTTTCTGATTTCTTAGGTCCCAGCAGTCCAAAAAAGTAGACGATGTAAGTGCCACTTCAGCAGCCTGAGAATAGTCCTTCTAAGCTGCGAGCACAGAAACAAAAGTTGAAACTGAACAAATGCATTTGAATCTGTTTCTTTCCTACTGCTCCTGCAGCCTGTATAAGTAATGACTTATGAAATTGAGTTTCTCAGCTGGCTGGGTATCACTGCAGTAAGTATCATTCTTGTCGTGCTGGAAAGCAATAGTCCCAGGGCTTGATTCTTATCTTCTGCTGGAAGGCAGGAGCGAAGAACCTGTGTGCCTGACGGTCAGACCGAACGGCCCATCTAGCCCAGTAGCCTGACTTCAGCAACGGCCAAAGAACAGGCTATGGCCCGGAGAGCGCACAAGCCATTTCCTTTCTACTCCCCCAGCATCCTCAGTTAGTGGTTGGGGATGTAAAAGGGTACAACACTGCTCAGTTCTTCTAGTATTCATTGAACTTCAAGCATCAGAGATCACTGCTCCAGCACTTCTGTTAACATTTGACTTTTGTTATTGTAAGCCAGTGCCCACGTACTACTCACAACTACTATAAACTGGATTTATACTGCTCAAGCAGGTTTGTGGTTATCTAAGTACCTGATCAGGTAGTTTTTCAGGGATAACTGGCTACCTCTACCACTGCCAAATAATATTTATGTAGGGTATTTGAAGGAGCTAAGATATTTGATTATCAACAGTGTAGGAGTTACAAGTGTGGTCAGTTTTGCTATTGGACAGGAAAGGAAGGTCTTGCATCATGCGAAAAAGGATTACATTTCAAGTCTTGTGTGTTTGAGAAGCTTAAGATAGGCATCTTAATATCTGTGTACCTTTCATTTTCTTGGAATTGCTAGATAATAGGTTTCCATTTCAGTTGTCATGAAAGGGCAATTTTACTTTAGAGCATGCAAGAAAAAACTCAGGAATTCCTCCAAGGGCAGAGTCAGCTAAAAACAGTCCAAGGTACTAAAGCAGCAAATAACATATTTACTGTGTGGTGCCCTTGATTGGGCTGATTACCAGGCCTCTTAATTGAAAACTTAATGTTTATTTTCAACTCATTCCACTGCTGAGTATTCCTTCTCAACTCAGTTTGACCTCCATGTTTACCAACATGTCGATTTTTAAGTTCTCCCTTAGTTCATTCAATAACCAGTAGAAAGCATGCAGTCTTTAAAGGACAAAATAATCTTAGAAACAAAAGAGGCCTCTTCTGCATTACTAACTGAACATTCAGTACTCAAATTCTGCGTTTTCTGCAGCTGCCATCACTTCCTTTGGAATCCATTCTTTGTGTTTTTAAATCTGGAATGACTATTTTAATTATTATAACCTCAACTATGATTTTGTTTGCCATTGTCCCAGCTGTGTTTCTTTTAAAAAGCCTTGTTCTGTAGCATAGCTTTTTTTATTATTATTAAAACTCAGCTGTTTATTTAAAAAAAAAAAAAATAGGTTAATTATCACAAGCCATAAATCATGCCAACTTCACCACTCTGATTACAATTCAACTTTTCCTCTTAGCATCACCCAGTTTGCCTTCTTGAAGTTCTCGTTTCGTAAATTGTGTTTTCTGCTCCAGAAAGTCAGCAGTGGTAATGTGTTCAGCGGTGACTCAATTGTTTCTTCATTGGGCTTAAATGAAGCAGCCCATTTTTACAACAATTGCTGAGTCTCCCCTCCAGATGTCCCCTCCTGCTTTGTAATTAGATAAACTCCTTATAGAATATCCACAGCCTTCCCTTCCACTTCCCACCCCTCTCAGTGGTAGGTTATATGGATAGTCATCACTAACGCAGAAATATTAAAGCTGTCCCAGTGTTAGTGCTGGTAAGATGCTGCATCCAGGCAAGATGCACCAATACAACTCGGGAAGGGAAAAACACAAACACAATAACCCAAGCTCAAAAACTGTTGTTTACCTTCCACTTGTGTTGCACTCTCTTTCTCTGGAGCCTTACAGGATGGTGTATTTTGACCAAAGGCTGAACGGACACCACTTTCAGCCCCTGACTAAACACCTGACCTCATTCTTGAGCGCAAGTTTCTCCTCCAAGTAAGAATCCCTCGGCCTCTGTGCACAAGTCCCTTCTTGCTTCTGAGCAGTTCCTAGACAGGACAATGCGTGAGTATAAGAGCACAGGAGGACTCTCACAGCCTGTGATCTGCCACCTCTTCAGCTGAAGGCTTCGTTCTGAAGTCTCACCAGTTTATTCCTATCTACGGGCATTAAAATTCTCGTTAAGTCTCCTCTGGACACTTTCCTTTAGCTAAAGGTTCTTCTATTCTCTTAGACTTTATTTAAAGTATTCTGTACTTGCCTCTGTATCTCTGCCATGAATGTTTAGCAAAGCCACCTTCATCTCTGCCAGCAAGGTAGGTTTTTTAGTTATTGCTTCTGTTAGCTGAATTTAAAGACACCAGTGAATTGTAGGTTTATAATAGGTACAGCCAGATCTAACCAGACGTTTGCAAGTAACGATTCAAATGAATGTTAGACCACATCAGGTGCATCTTTCAGTGTTCTCTCCAGGCTTCACTGGCTCTGCAGAGAATACTCTCGGCATCTTGTACATGCTCCACTGTCATCTCTGTAACCCAACTATGGTAACTGTAAGCAATCGAGTCAAGGCAAGGAATATGTTAAAATAACATGAGAGTGTTTCTGTAGTGAATAAACTAGTGCCATCCTTCCAGAATAAAGCACACTGCACCGGGATTCAAGAGACCTCCTTGCTGTAGCCAAGATGTACTTTTTAAATCTAAACCACACAGGGTTGCTGGTAAGGACCATATTGGAACTACTTACAGTCTGCTCACACCTGGACTTGGAGAGATACTGTTAGCATTCCAGTGATCTGCTGTCAGCCGTATCTAATCTTGGAGACTCCCTTTGGCCTGTCACTTCCCTGAGCTGAGAAATTCTGTGCTCTCAATCAATGTTGTACAGCAGCTGTTTTCCTCTAGGAGGGTCCTGAACTCTGCGGAAGCTCCCGCCCTTGCTGGCTGTGAGCAGATTATGGGCAATTCATGTATAGTGCCCCAAACTGAGCTCAGAAGCGGAGGTTGGAGCATAGGGGTTATGGAAAGATGTAAATGAAACACTCCCTGATGCCGTTGCCAAACAAGGAATCATAAATTATACCTCGTCTTAAGCTGCCTGGCCTGACTGCACAAGCAAATATTAGTGACAACCAAGTTACCATTTCTTGATTGCATTTGTTGTTTATAATCAGGTTCAGATAGTATGGGCAGGCAGTACCTCAAAAGGTCAACTTTTACAGAATCAGAATCATTACGGTTGGAAAAGACCTGTAAGATCATCAACTCCAACCGTCAGCCCAACACCACCATGCCTACTAAACCTTGTCCCAAAGTGCCATATCTACACCTTTTTTTAACAACTCCAGAGATGGTGACTCCACTGCCTTTCTGGGCAGCCTGTTCCAATGCTTGACCACTCTTTTGGCAAAGAAATTTTTCCTAATATCCCATCTAAACCTCCCCTGGAGCAACTTGAGGCCATTTCCCCTCATCCTATCACCCATTAGCAGGGAGAAGAGGCCGACCCCCACCTCACTACAACCTCCTTTCAGGTAGCTATAGAGGGCGATAAGGTCTCCCCTCAGCCTTCTCTTCTCCAGGCTGAACAACCCCTGTTCCCTCAGCCTCTCTTTATCCAGCTTGTGCTCCAGACCCTTCACCAGCTTCCTTGCCCTTCTTTGGACATGCTCCAGCAACACAACGTCTTTCTTGAACTGAGGGGCCCAAAACTGAACACAGTATTTGAGGTGTGGCCTCAATGGTGCCAAGTACATAGGGACAATCACTTCCCTAGTCCTGCTGGCCACACTATTCCTGATACAAGCCAGGTGCTATTGGCCTTCTTGGCCACCTGGGCACACTGCTGGCTCATATTCAGCTGGCTGTTGACCAACAGGCCCAGGTCCTTTTCCACCAGACAGGTCTCCAGCCACTCATCCCCAAGCCTGTAGCGTTGCATGGGGTTGTTGTGACCAAAGTACAGGACCCAGCATTCGGCTTTGTTGAACCTCATACAGTTGGCCTCGGCCCATCGATCCAGGCCCTAGAACTGAGCCCTGGGGAACACCACTTGTGACTAGCCACCAACTGGATTTAACTCCATTGACCACAACTCCCTGGGCTCAACCACCCAGCCAGTTTTTTACCCACTGAAGAGTACACCTGTCTAAGCCACGAGCAGCCAGCTTCTCTAGGAGAATGCTGTGGGAAACTGTGTCGAAGACTTTGCTGAAGTCCAGCTAGACAACATCCACAGCCTTTTCCTCATCCACTAAGCGGGTCACCTGGTCATAAAAGGAGATCAGGTTGGTCAGGCAGGACCTGCCTTTCATGAACCCATGCTGGCTGGGCCTGATCCTCTGGTTGTCCTGCACATGCGTGGTGAGTGCGCTCAGGATGAACCATTCCATGAACTTCCCTGGTACCAAGGTCAGGCTGACAGGCCTGTAGTTCCCTGGATTCTCCTTCCAGCCCTTCCTGTCCTGGGCATCACATTGGCAAGTCTCCAGTGATCTGGGACCTCCCCTGTTAACCAGGACTGCTGAAAAATGATGGAGAGTGGCTTGGCAAGCTGCTCTGCCAGCTCCTTTAGTACTCTCAGGCGGATCCCATCCAGCTTCATAGACTTGTGGATGTCCAGGTGGCACAGCAGGTCATAAATTGCTTCCTCCTGGATTATGGGAGGTTTATTCCATTGGCAAGTCTCCAGTGATCTGGGACCTCCCCTGTTAACCAGGACTGCTGAAAAATGATGGAGAGTGGCTTGGCAAGCTGCTCTGCCAGCTCCTTTAGTACTCTCAGGCGGATCCCATCCAGCTTCATAGACTTGTGGATGTCCAGGTGGCACAGCAGGTCATAAATTGCTTCCTCCTGGATTATGGGAGGTTTATTCCACTCTCCATCCCTGTCGTCCAGCTGAAGGAGCTGAGTGCCCTGGGGATAACTTGTTGGGCCATTAAAGACTGAGGCAAAGAAGGCATTAAGTATCTTAGCCTTCTCCTCATCCTTGGTGGCAATGTTCCCCCCTGCCACCAATAAAGGATTGGCTCTCTTTTTGTTGTTAATGTATTTGTAAAACCATTTTTTGTGATCTCTTACAACAGTGGCCAGGTTGAGTTCTAGCTGGGCTTTTGCCTTTCTAATTTTCTCTCTGCATGACCTAAGATGTTTAGATTTTCTAGATTTTAGATTTAGATTTTAGTTTTAGGTTTTATAAATGCTTATAAAGCAATAATCCCATGATTGAGATGCTACACTAATTAAAACCAACCAAACTGGCTTATGCTACAGCTTCACGATGAGGCGGTTGAACAGTTCAATATTGCCAAAAGACATAGGCCATGCTCTCCATCTTCACCCATACCTTGCACCAGCTCTGGCATGCCTCGTATCCTTTCATGAGTCAGCCTAACTCACCAACCAGGCATACATCAAAGCCAGGGAAAAAAAATGAAAAAAAAAAAAGAAGAAGAAAATATTTCTACTAAATAAAGGCAACTGAACCAGCTTGCAGCAGAGTCTGGCAAACACCGGGCACAGGAACTCCCAACCTAAGAGCAGAGAAGGGGTAGGGAATAAGATCTCCTTTTGGCAGTGACACATCATCAGCCTAGCCCAGCTGTTCACTAAACCACAGCTGGAGAGGGGAACTAAAAGCAGCTGGCTCAAATGACATAATGGAAGACTTCTCTTAATAGCGGCTATAAACCCTGAAGTCCTAAACTGTAAGAGATTTCTAAGAGAAGCAAATAAACACCGGGGGTAGGAAAGTCCATGCAGATAGTTTAACTGAGGGTGATAGAAAGAAGTTTGTTCCGAAAAACAACAATAAAAATGCTTAACTTCCACTGTGTTACTGGACCCATACTGGCTAGGAATGTCAGAATCAGTAAGAACATAAAATGGTAAGAAAGAAAAGTGTTCAATAAGTATTTTGCTACATTTCTTAAAGGATATCTAGATTATGTAGTCACATGGTGAAAATACTTTGCAATCCAACAGTATCTGAAAAGAGATGTTAACACATCATCTACTAAAGCTAAATATTTTTAAACCCGCAGATCAGATAAACAACATCCAAGAATTTAGGAAGTTGAATAAGCCATACTATGCACCATTAATTTTTATTTCAGTGAGTCTTAAAATGCATAAAGTATTAGAAGATTAGAGGAAAGCTAACACTGCACCATTACCAAAAAAAAAAAAAAAAGTGACAATCCAAGTAACTGTAATACAAAACTTTGTAAGAAAATTAAAATACAGTTAAGATAATTAGTCATGGATGTACTGAATAGAGGTCTTAAACTAATTTAGGATTAGGTTGAAAATCTGGATCATAAGAGTAATAAGGTCAAAGGAAAAAAAGATTTATGTAAGATACCTGATTTAGCAGTACACAACATTTTGGTTTATAACTAGAGCAATGCAAGAACATGACAAAACATTACTCTGAAGACACAACTAAACAGGGAATCAACTTTAAGCACGTTTCTGGTGGATTCCTGCAGACTTCATAATACTTAATATTTTTCCAGTTACCTGACATTAAAAAAACCTGAAGTTTTGCAGGTGACAAAAGACTGGAGGAGAAAAAGAAAAAAAAAAGCTAGATCTCATGTATAAACTGTTTTTACCACTTAACCATCACACAAAGTGGCAGAAAGAGACTTCAGGATCAAATAAATATGGACAAAATAACATATCACTTTGGGATAACTAAGGACTTTTCTGAACTATTCTTAAAAGACACGCAGGGCTAGAACTGCTGACAACAAATGTGCAGATCTTCATGGGATGACAGAAGAGCTGAGGCTCGAAGGGAACTCTAGAGATCATCTAGCCATTTCCCCTGCTCAAAGCAGGGGCAAAGACCTGAAGTCTTACCAAACTAATGAACTCTTCAAAGATTAAAATGTGGGTCCAAAAAAGAGTGATTTCTCTGGAACCAATCATTCCCGCATTTACCAGTACAACCTCCTCCAGGCTATATTGGCTTTCTGGACCTTCCATTAGTTTAGTGGACATCTATATAGCTATCATTCTTACCTTATTCTTTTCCTCTTTTTATTCGCACCCACTTGATTAAAGCTCCATTCTGAGCATCCTCCTTCAAGTTTTTCTGCTAATGAAGAAACAAGTTCCCTGAAGAAAGCTTGATTTTACTCTCTTGACCTCAATGGAATAGTGAGGCAAGCCTTTGTTTTCATTTACTCTTCCACCGCAATAAAACTTGGTATCTGGCATCTTCTACTTCAGCTAGATGACTGAAAAAGACATAGGCCAGCATGACAGATCTGCCTATACAAAAGAGTTTTGGAGGCAAGGTTAACTTCAGACTGATGTAAACTTCCTACCAAAAGGTAATTTCCGAGCTTTGCCTAATTCATTCTGTTCTAAATCTTGTTCATCCACCCACAGAAACAACACTCTCTACCCTACATACTAACATGCTTAGATTTTCTTCATTTGGACAAAATAGGTTTCTGTTGTTGCTTTCATCAAGGATCTTCCTGCAATCTCCACTCATCCTTTTCCAGTGTCCATGTCAGATCCTACCATGCCCTTAAAGACGATAAAGCTGCCTGATACGATTCAAGCACATAGTATGGGACCAAGTCAAACATCCTTATCCTTTAAATAAGAGCTCTACCCACAAAGCTGATCTAAATTCTATACGCTATTGTATAGTCAGGTACCATGCAGAGAAGACACAAACCTTGGTCCAGCAGTCTCCCAGGCACTTTCTTCTTAGGTTTCCAGAATCTTTATCCAGATAACCCAAGGCTTATCAGTGACTCCCTGCTTGGAGTCACTCATGGTATAAAAAGGCCTATAGACCGACCATATGTCAGAATAAAGATATGATCAATATTCAGAAATTCTTCTTCATGGCACATAACCCAACCCTCTCCCTTTATCTCAAGGCTTTCAGAAATTACCTGTGGCTACAAGTTTCCCAAATAAGTAAGAAAAATCTGAGTTTGAGAGAGTCCAACAACCTGTGGTGCCGCACAGCCATTTAAATCTCTTTTCACATTGGGAGACAAATAGCTTAGGTGTGTGGCAATAACATCCCATAGGTACCATTAGTTAGAGAAGGGCATTCAGCTCCAGTGCCTGGACACATCCCTGCACAGGCACACACTGAGGACACTCAGAAGAATCAGTAATCCGCCTTTCTTCTGTGATGGTGAAACCCACAATACAGAAGAACAAACTTTTAGATTACACAGAAGTGAATTCTCATCACTTATAATGGCAAAATAATTAGATAAAGCAAGCAAAACATTTAAAAAATCAGCTTAGGCAAGGTCCACCTAAAAAAAAAAAAAAACCAACCAAAAAAACCCCCCAAAACACTACTGCTTTTATAGCCATATGTGAAAGTGCTGGCCATGATTAAGCTAACACTCCTTGTTCCTTGTCTTTTGTTTTTTAATAAGATGCACTAAAATGTAAAATGCAGACGTAGAAACACTAAAAATAATGTATTATTCCAATTAGCTTACTTTAAAGCCAATATGGAGAGTATTTGGAAAAAAAGCCATGCAACTCGCACCGACATGCCTCCAACATATTTTGTATGGTCTACTTAAAAGTGTTTCTCTGAATACTGAGAATTAGATTTAAAAAGGAGTAGTCCAGTAAAGAACTGGAGAAAAAATTGTTCATAAGTCAAAACCCAGCATCTCCTTCAAGTTCCACTCACGTGCTATATGTCTGGCAGCACCTAAGTCTTTTCTTTGAATTACCTGGCTGTTAGGATTGCTAGGCACCAAAATGGCACCCACTTCAGCTATGGGGAGAAGGCAAGGGGACACAAATTCAACAACAACCTGATTACCTCGCCCAGCCACAGTTCACGGTTAGCCAGGATCATCCTTTCATATATATCCAAGTCCCAGTCTTCGAGAGGAGTCAAACCAAATTCAAAGAGGATTTTCCCCTGTATGAGTGAAACTATGAAAACAAAGCTAAATATCACCTACGATGCTCAGAACATAAAAGTTGCTTAGAAAGTGAAAGAACTGATTAGACACTGAAATAGTGAGAATCTAGATGGAAAATGTACAGGCAACTATGGTAAAAGTAGTAAAAGCTGATGACTAATAGCCTGGTAACTTCCATCTAAAAAGAAATGAGATTGCATTACAAGTATTAAGAAAAACAAACAAATAAAAAAAAAAAAAAAGGCTGCACAGTTCATCAAGACTTGTTATTCCCCTCCCTTCGGAAAAATAAAATCACATTCTGAGATGTTTGTCCTTCCTCAAGTTGCAGTATCACAACATCGAATTAAATGCTCTAACTTTTTGTGTCCAACAGATGATTTAGTCTTGGCTAAGAAACACGTCAGATGAGCAGAAAGCCTCCAATATATCATAAACAGTAAGCCCTATACTTTTCATACAACACAAAATTTTACCCTTGCAGATGGTTTTCCAGCCAAAAGGCTATACAGGCATATGTTACAGTGATAAATTTATCTAGTCAAAAGTTTAATAATAATTTCACTGCTCTACTGACATAAGAAGACACAAAGTACAATATGACCCCTTGAACATTTGAATGCAAAAGTATTTTCCAAAACTGTACTCAGAAGATAACTTTGCTTAATACTAACCACGGAAGATGAATTAAAGGAGTGCTCAAAACATTTATCAAGCCAATAACATTTGGCACACAACCCGATAAGCTTTTGCTCTGTAACCTTAAAAGAGATATTATTTCCCACTGAACATGTGTCAGTCCAAAACGGCTAAGTATGGCATCCTTAGCTCTGATATCACACAGTGATGATATAGCATCACCGTCTCTGTTGTATCAATATTGATCCTGTCACTAAGACAGATGTAAAACAGCACCTTCTGACCACTCAACTCAAGCCCCTTCAGTAGTGCGAACCTCAAAACAGCAGATCTCATTGTGGACTTCCAAATGGAGCCTTGCCTGCACATAACCTCCCAGCTGGGACCTGCCCTCAGTCTGACAAGCTCAAGGTTTCTGTTCTACTCAAACTCTGCTGTAATTTGGGCAAGCACAAAACCATTGCCTACAGCTCTGGAAAACATAATAGGATGGGAGGACAAAAACACCTGGATGCATATCTCTGGCAAACCAAAATACAAGACTCCCAGGTCACAGAAAGTAAGCAGTCTAACCGTGTAGCCTAGAAATGAACACTCAACCAACCCTTGGGGTCCTTACTCCTGGTCTGGGGCCACTTACTCATTTACATTTAAAAGTTAATTGAACTTGGCCAACGACACACCATCAACGTGCATTTTCTCTTCGTTAAGTCGATACCCAACCTACGGGCCTTGTGTTCCCTTTAAATAAGGGCACTGGCAATGAACTCCAAGACAGAAAATTACAGGTCTTTTAAGACTGCTTTGGAAACGTGCAGCTTACACGGGGAGAGGTTTCAAGTCCAGACTGGGTCTCTGTGTGCACTGGATGAGAAAAAATGGAAGAGCTTTTCAACCCATTTTGCATCCCTCTTTGCTTCCTTCTTCAGCATGACCAAGCTGCCCTTCTCTAGGCTTCAATTCCTGACCATAAGAGGCACCACAGGCTTCAGCCAGGGAAGGAGTGCCTGCCACAGACCCCTACTCTGATGGGAGGAGCACGTAGGAGCACTCCAGGGCTTCGTTTCCTGATCCCAGTGCCATCACAGTGCAGCACAGCAGGTTAAGGGTTACCAGTGCCACCAGCTGAAGTATCTGTCACGCCTTTCTCTTAATGCAAGCGTGACAAGCAAACTCAACAAATTAAGATGCACATGTGAGATATGAGTCTACCTCTCTTGGCTAAAACAAAGCTATTTGATTTTTATTGGGGTTAATGCATAACCTCTTTGAATTTTATTAATTTTTAATCACTTCTCTCTAAACATCTTAATTTCCTTTCAATACTTGAAGGGGGCTTGTAAGAAAGATGGGGACAGACTTTTTAGTAGGGCCTGTTGCAATAGGACAAGGAGTAACATTTTTAAACTAAAAGGGAGTAGATTCAGAGTAGACACAAGGAAGAAATTCTTTACAATGAGGGTGGTGAAACACTGGAACAGGTTGCCCAGAGAGGCAGTAGCTACCCCATCCCTGGAAACATTCAAGGTCAGGTTGGACAGGGCTCTGAGCAACCTGAATGAGTTGAAGATGTCTCTGCTCACTGCAGGGTGTTGGACTGGATGACCTCTAAAAGTCCCTTCCAACCCAAACCATTCTATAATTCTGTGATTTACTAACAGAAACACAGGATAAGACTGTTGCATTCACACACTTTTTAGATGTACAGGGGGAAGGGTGGGAAAGAAGATTTATGAAGAGGAGGCAGCAACTGCCAGCCAAGTCATGAACACTCCTGGCATGCCCAGGCCCTGAAGAGAGCTGTCACCTTGGCTTTGTTATTGGGTCTTTCTCAGTTCCTCCTGGAGCAGGGATCTTCACAGGTCACTAGGGTACGCTGCATGAGTGCAAAGCCACAGACCCATCTGGCTGCTGCTTTGGGGGGAGGGTGTCAATGCCTAATTAACCCTCCCTTCCAGTATAGCCAGCATGATACTCTTTTCTGTGGTTTTTTGGTAGCTATCTGCCAAACTGCAAAGAAGAACTATTTCAGGGTTAATTAAGTTTGGTTCAAAAGCTTACAGAACGTTGGCAGCAATGCTTTTGTCATTTCTGAGCCTATGAACTCACAATTCTAATAAAACAAACATTTTTATATCCTCCTATTTCTAAGTATAGCTCTTTTGAGTCTACCAGAACTTAAATAAACCAAAACACACAGTTCTCAGCTATTCAAATGAGCTTTGTGGTTTCCAAGCACACCAAGTGCTTGCTGTGAACTGGCTGTACAGAACTGAATGGGAGTTGGAGAACTGGGTCGCTCTTGACTTCTGCGCCATCATGTCGTCTGGTCCTGTCGCAGATGGAGTGAGAGGGAGGCACAAATAATACGGTTTATTGGTGTAAAACAGTGAGTTAACAAAGTTCAGTGATAAATGCAACAACAGTTTATAAGATTCGATGGCAAGGTACACTTTGTTATTTACTGCACAGAGGACAGGGTCAGACAAGACTGTCAGGGAGACCCTCCCATGGAGTCATGAGGTTCAGAAAAGATCCCCTTGCTTTCTAAACTCCCTCAGAGAGGAGTCTAGGTGCGGCTGGATCCAATCCTAGTCCCAGACTTGGTCAACGGTTTATGTCTAAAGGATTATATATGTGCAATCAATCCTTTATGTCACTTAGCTAAGGTTTCAAAGTTAGCATGCTGTTAGTCACTTACCGAGAGTCTGCTGTGATAAGGAATCTCTCAACCTCGAGCAGTAACCTTGAGAGGCGTCCCTGCTCAAGGGGAGATCCTGGCGTGCAGCCCGCTGCCGTGCAGGAGAGCTCAAAGGGCTCTTGGGCTGCTCACTATTTATGGGGGTAAGATAATTGGCTCATAGTCATATTTGCATACTGACCACTGTGCTTAGGTGGGCACATTCCAAAATAGCCCTTGGCTATTGTATTGTTATCTGTCCCCCCACACATCCAGTGGGTGCATCCTTCATGACCAGACACATCTATCACCACAGCCACAGGTGGTTAATCACTTGAAAGAGGTCAAAGGAGGAGGAGTCAGAGACGAGGGGGCAGCACACCACCACAGGTCCACACCATCACAGCAAGCAAGTTGCAATGCATAAAGTTACCTCCATGCGTTCTTCAACAGCTCTTCCTCCAAAGTACACTAATAAAAGGTGAGCTCTCACTGAAACAAAGCAAGTGGCACCAGCCTTGACTCAAGGATCTTGTATGATTTCAGAAAAACAGAACGGAAAAGCCTCCAAGTGTGCTGTGAATGATAAACACTGGGCATTTCTCTAGTGGCTACACTCTCATCAGGACAGTTTAGGACCGCCTGGATTCTCTCACTGTGTCTCTCTCAAACATCTGAACAGGTTCTGCAGATTGTATTTAGTGTTTTTAACTGAAGCCCAATCCCAGCACATCCATTATTTCACATGTTCAATCTCAAAAGAGAAAAATTTCTCTGGCAGCTGTGATTTTATTGACCAGTCTCATATTGCTCATAACAGATTAACAACTCTTCTGCACAGTGGAATTTTATTCTACAAGTGAGCAGGATTTAGTCTTACTTACTGGACTTGTCATTTCTAGAGATCATCATCATCAGGCACGTAAATGGATTTGCCATTTATAAGCATGTTCGCCAATTTAAAAAAAAAAAAAAAGAGGAATGGAAAGTTAATAATTTTCATTTATATTTCATCAGATTATTGCTATAAGTAGTGGCTTCCATCAAAACAGCCTTGACTAATTCCCAACCAATAAATTATCAACAACTGTATTTCTCTGCTTATCATCCCAAATTGTAGTCTTCTTGTCAGTGTCTTCACAAGTGTTACTGACTGTGACCCCAGAAATAATTTTAAAATCAATGACTTCCTGGTAGTCCTGGGTTCCCTGTCACACTCCAGGTGAGAATACACTGTAACTCTAGGATTGCTTTCTATGCCAGTCCAAAATACTTTATTTTCTCTATTAGCATCAATATCCAAAAAACACTTTCATACAACTATGCCCACACTTAACACTAACAACTATCTCAGTACATTCCTGTATGGCAAAAAACTTTAGCTCCATTTTTGTCAAGTATTACCACTTCGGATCTGGAATTAAAGTATGCGTTACTCATAGCTAAACAGTTACTATGTTAAAAGTTTAAAAAAAATGAGTTAAAAAAATTCTTATCTTAAATCACAAGATAAGGCTCAAGATTACAGTTTTATGACTGTAGTCATATGATAGGAATCAACATCCACTTAATCCACTGAAAACTCACACCAGGCTGGCTGGCTCAGAATCTCACAAATGGAAGAATGATACTCCTGAAATGCCTTCTTTCGTCATTGGTGTCAAATCCTGAAGCCCAACACTACAAGAAACCCAAGTGGTGGATGGAGGGGAAAAGCTGATGACAAGCTGCGGAGAGAGAAATCATTTGCATGTAGATGCTAGCCAACAAGCTTATTAACTTTTGTCAAGACTGACTCTTTTTTTTATTTATTTTTAAAAAGTGACATTCATAAGACATGTTAGGTTTGGTACAAGAAGCGTTTACATTAAAAAGTATTTACATAACAGGAAAAGAGAGAGAACATATATCACAGCAGTGGTCCAATTGTTTAATGGTATCAGCCATCTGAAGTTTAGCCTGACAAAATACTTCATACAGAAATGAGCATCACATAAATGGGGTTCTTCTAATTATTAAAGTTCTATGTTGGAATAACAACAGAAACAGAATCAGGTATTAGAAAACTGCCATATAAACATAATTAAATCTCCCTGTGTCACTGTTGTCACACATTATAAAATAGTCTGATTATACATTTTAATGCTCTTTCACTCTCTGCAAGACTTCATCTTGTGTTCATGACAAACAGTGCTCATCTTCTTTTGTTCTTTTCAGGCTTTTTTTTAAATTCCCTGCTTTTTTTCTTCACTGAAATACTTCACTCTTCACAGAATACAGGAATCATTACTTCCCAGTCTCTCCTTACCACGAGACTCTTCACAGCAGTATCCACGTACTTCACAACTGAAGCCCACCTTCCAGTCAGTGGCAGCTGAGTTGGAACATAAAACAGTCGAGACATCAAAGGGTCAGCAATATCCAGAAATCTACAACTCTGGAAAGCTTGAAGCCTTCTACCCATCATGAGCTCCTTCCTACACCCCATCTGTACTGTCACACACTCTTCGGTTCTTCATTCAAGTTTTCCTAGATCTCTTACCCAAATCCAAATCCCCTCCAAAAACCTACATATCCCATTTTCCCCCAATCTCATCACCTAACCAAACTACCTCCCTGTCAAGCAAGACTTTAATCCACTCTCTTTTCCTCCTGCCATCTATTTCCTGGGTGCCTGCCACTACTGTTCTGCCTCCTCATTTTGACTCATATAAACCCAAACTGTTTCCCTCACAGCTCACCAGCCACCAGGCTGCGTCTAAGCAGTGGGCCAGCTTTAGTCCTGTTGTCATTCAGGTCCCACCAATGCTACACCCACTTACAAGTGGCACACCCTGACCTTCCTCCCCTGGCTCCTTGTCCTCTCTCCCACAGCTGCTTCCTGCACTTCAGGGCTCTCTCGTCTCCACTACCAAAGCCACCTTCCTCCTCCAGGCTGCCTGCACCCAGCAAGCACGAGAGAAAGCATCTTCTCCCATTTCCAGTGGCTGACCTGCCTCACCGCTGAAGGGAATAGGTCACACCTAGGCTCGGCCTGTCTTTTGATGCCTAGCAAGTTCCCAAGCGTGCAGAAATAAGGCTTAAGTGGCCAGAAGAACAAGAAGGGCTCCTGAGGTGCGAGATGTGGCACAGCTCCCCTGAGAGGGACGCTCGCCCCCTCACCTCGGGGCCACGGGTATTGCAGGGGCAGCCTCGGCCTTGGCCGCGTACACACGCCTCCAGAGACGCCTGCCGCAGTCCTGCCCAGCCAGCTGCGCCCGCGCTCCAAGCCCATCAGCTGGGAGACGTCCCA
>NW_009260188.1:534997-536249 GCF_000687185.1 Egretta garzetta
CTGTCGTTGCCGCGCCTTTCACTCCCCTCAGGGGTGGAGGCTAGGGCTGGGCCCCTGCGTGTCACCTACCCCAGGACATTTATGCCCTGAATAAGAAAAGCCTCTTTATCTCTTCCCTGGAGAGCTCGCTGCTCGCCGCACTGATTGCCCCCGGTGACCTGTATGCCATCCCTGTGAGAGGATGGGATGTCTCATAAGGGGCCTCTGCAAATTATTTTGCTGACGTACAATGCTCTGGCCGCTGCTAGTGGCATATGGCTGGGAAGGCACTGGTGAGGAGGCTATCAGTGGAACGATGGGCTGGCCCTGTGCAGGCCGGGTGTGGGAGGTGGTGGACAGGCAGCCCTGCCCTGCTCTTCATTGCACCATGATGCGTGGGAGCTGTGCTTCTGCGGAACGGTCCATCCTGTTGAAGACCTTAGTGTGGCATAGAAGACCTGGTGACTTAGAACAGAGCACGCTTGACAGGCTGGTGCATGAGGAGGGGTATGCCATGGGATGCTGCTCTTCCCAGGTGGAGTAGAATTTAGCTGCTTGCCCATGCGTTGGCTGTGGTTTAATGCCACAGACTAACCGCAGGAAACTGGGATGGGAAGGCTTTGGGCAGCTTTTGGAGTCCTACATCTTCCTGTTGGTCAGAGTCATATCCTCTCAAAGATTTGTAAGCCTCTTTGCCTGTGCCTTTTGCCACTTTGAGGTATATCAGCCCCATGGGACACACCTTCCCGGAACTTGCTCTGTCTTATGTTACCTGTTTGCAGAAAGTCAGCTCTGGCTTTAACTGTGTCAGTCTCCCTTCTCCCCAGTCTCCCTGCAGGTACGCCAGAAAACAGGAGCTTCTTTGTCCCAGCTCTTGTGTGCCACCGGTGTGTCATGTAAAAAGCATCTCACCCGTGTGCATGGGACCTTTGAGAGCCCATTGTTGAATCTAGGTGTTATCCTAGTTGCCTGGATGGCATCCAACCAATGGGTTACCACACTTTGCATTTGCAAGCTCCTTTCTGTGTCCAGGCAGCCTTTTGGGGTCCTCGCACCCAACCGTGGCATCAGGACTCTCTTCCCCACCAAAGTGAGTGGGGAACACTTGTGGACCAGCTTTTGCTCTACGTTTCTCCCTTTTGTAGCCCACAGGGGTAGTAGTTGGCAGCTTCTTCACAGAGCACAGTTCTGTCTGGCACAGGTTAGAATCCGTGACTCTGCCAGTTTATGATGAGAAGGATTCCTGGCGCACATGTGTCTCAAGGCTGGCAGG
>NW_009260188.1:536263-539623 GCF_000687185.1 Egretta garzetta
CTGCAGCTGCTTTCCAGCACTTCTCCAGATGTTGACTCCTGCCCCACCTGCAATGGTCATAAATAACAGCATAGCATTACCCTTCTTATACTGTGAGCTGACAATCATTTTGTCAACTGATATGGGCAGAGTTTCTTTCTGTGGAATCCATTCCCTGCTTGGGGATATTTTTGCACAGCTTCTAAATCTTGGAAATCCTTCTGCAATATCGGAGTTGTGTGCTCCATGAGACCAGAGCACTGTCAGACACTAATTAGAGGCTGCATACACAAGAGGTCAGACTGGATATATCTATCTTGTTAGTGCTTGTAGTCTTAGTTTTGCCTGAAAGTAGAAAACTGGAAGTACATCCTGTCGGCATTTCCCCCTAGCTCTTCATATAAATGATTAAAAACACCATGAGGAGGGAAGAGTGTGGGGATGAAGGTGGTGAGCTCCAATTTACTGTAGTTTTATCAGCTGTGCTCATGGATGGGTGCTTCTACTGAATGTCAAGTTAAGAGTGCAATCCAGGGGGCAAACTGATATGATAAAGAACAGAAAATGCCATGGGTACAGAGGCAGATGTGAACGGAGGAGGAAGTTAGACATAGGGAGTAAGAGGAAGCAGAGAGCTGTTCTTGACATGGCAGTTAAACTGAATGAAGTTGAGAGGGCTTTTTCCTTCCAGGTAGCTTGTCCTATCAGGAGTCATGGTTTAATTTGAAACCTGGGAAGAAAAAGATAATTTTAAAAAATCAATTAAAAAATAATCACACAATGGCAGTGGCAACTTCCCAGTACCAGTTCAAAAATTGGAAATGTGGGTGCTTAAATGGAAAACTCTTGAAAAGGATGGCTTGTGACTTCTAATGGGGTTTCCATTGTGGACTACAATTGGTAGGGTATTGTAGTTCTCGAAATAACAACACAGACTAGACCTCATCCTTCTGCATGAAATGTTTTAAGTGCTTTTCTGAGGGAATGGGGCCTACTCTGGGAAACATAAAACAGAGGGACAGCAGTGTTTTAATTCTTCCAATGCTGTTTTCTTTTAATCCTCAGTTCCTGAATTCATATGACTGCATGAGGCTATCAGATTTCATATGAGTAAGGGGGAGTAAATCTATAGTCCTGGTGTCTGCAGTGGAAATCTTGGACAGTATCAGCTCTGAAGGTTCAAACAGAAAGCAAAAACTCCCAGTTTCATCATTAAAAATTGTATTTTTAAATCCTTGGAGTTGTCCATAATGTGAAAGCTGTATTACAAGTGTTACACAGAAAAAATTATAAGAAATTGTGATGTTATTTCCTGTTCTATATACCTGGCATGGGTTAGACTTACAGAAGGGTAAAGCACTCTATCATTTAAGTTAAGCTCATAAACAGACTTCCTTTACAAGCTATGTTTCCAATTCCCTCTTCCCCCATACTTAACTGCCTCCACACTACTGGATTTTGTTCTAGCAGTTTCTGATCTGGTATTTCCATGTCTGCTGTCTAACTTGGGGTCAATATGAAGGGAAAATTCCCTCATGTCAGTATGCTTGTGGACATATTAGATCTAATGGAAGCATTTCAAGCACATAGTCAATATAAGGCTTGTTTCTTTCTTAAAATATTTTTTTCTTGAAACACAAGAAAGAAAGGTTAATCTTGCATTGGGCTTTCTATTAAAATTTGGTGGTAGCGTAAATGAAAATTAATCCTCCCTTGAATTTTGCAGCATAAAATATGTGGCTTTCATCTTCAAAGCCACAACAGACTGTTCTGAATGTTCCTTCTTTTGTGGCCTGAAAGAATTAAGAAAATATGCACATGCTTCATTTCTAATGTGTGTTTTAACTTAATCTCATAACAAAAAGATTGGTGGAAGAGAAGCAGGCGCTGTGTTGGAGTAATGAGAACAAATATCTAGATTTTTCTTTTTAAGGACTAAACATTTGAATTTATTTTTTTTTTCCTTCACATTATTTCCTTTTGTTCTAATTGTACTTATGTCCATATTTTCTTCCCTAGAGGGAAATGCGAAGAAAGGATTCAGAGTTCACTCTAATTGTAGTGTATTGCTGTTGTAATGGCTAACGTGCCTCAACAGAAAAAATATCTCAAGACAGTTGTATCTGAAACTGGGTTTTGCTGGTTGGTTTGTTTTGTTGGGTTTTTGTTTTTTTTTTTTTTTATTTTGGAGGCCCTTTACTCAGTTTTGTGCATTTGTTGGTAGGTCAGTAAATCTGTGCCACCTCAGACTGATTATAAAAATGAGGAAACTTCTAGACATGAATGAGCATATGCAGTTATGAGGGAAAAAAGATTATTACCATAGGAAAGGCCAGTGAAATGGAGGAGGGAGGAGTGACCAACCTAATCCATTTTCTCTGCTCAGAATTAGAGCCTTCAAACTGACTCCAGTTCATGCAGTATTGAAAGTGTGCTTGGCTAAAGGCCTTCAGTTTGAAATCTGTCAGAATTCCTGTAATTTCCTTTTTCTGAGATACCATCCTATCTTTAGTGCTTTTTTTTATAACCACTTTTTTCCAGAGTGAAGCTGTGACTCTGCCACCAAGGGACCCTCAGTGAGCAGTTTTTCAAACCAATCTGCATAGATGGGGATAGACTGCATTCAGAACAGTGAAGAAACACTTAGCAGGCATAGTGTATGAATTAAGTGACCACAGTAACAGGGTGAGTTAAGGGAGGTCCCTCAGTTTTGCTCTTCGAGGTAGCCAGTTGAGAGACTTTGTTGCTTCCTGTAGTGGCCTTCTTGCTGTGTGGTGCAGCCTGTTTCCTTGCCCATCGAGTCTTGTGCTTGTTGTGCCCTTTATCTGCACACTGCTCTCTGCCTTCTCCCATGCTGCTGGAGGTCTGGTTTTATGTTCAGCAGTAAAATACCTAACAACTTCATCGTTTGCTCTGCCGATTCTTTAATTGGGTCCTACTCTTACAAGTGGCAAAGTAAAGTGACTCGATAGATTGCCTTGCATTGCAGACAGATAATTATGTATTTGAATGACTAGTGGGTTTTATGGTTGTGTTTTGTTTTCATCCCAGTGGGGCACTGCAGTTACTGGGGGTCACGTGAAGCTTGTTGTGGCTGACAAGTTCAACAGTTTGCTTCCAAAAATCACGTAATACTTTGTTTTTCTTGTGGAATAAATGTTGTTGAGGCATGTATAAGGAGGAGTCAATCTAACTTGACTTTTAGCTTCCAGTCATCTCAGTTAGGAGCAGGGCAGTGGAAGCTGGTAGAGGAAAGCCTGAAGGTTAACTAACAAACAGCAGTAACTAAGCCAATTCCCTGCTTCCATCTGTGACAAACTCCTCCAGTCCCTATATATCCTTCCCAATATATCCAAGTTGTAGATGAACTTGTCCATCATG
>NW_009260188.1:539674-560264 GCF_000687185.1 Egretta garzetta
TACCTCCTTACACTTGGTAGGGGACAGCTTTCTCATGGTCCATCCAGACATGTTATTTTCCACAGTTTAAAATTCCCCTGGGTTTATGGTTGGGTTTTGATGAATGGTAGCCACTTGGACAGATATCTCCAGGGTTGCTAGTCACCGTGGTATGGAGTACTGGTGTCCATCTGAGCGCTGTAGGCTAGTGTCAGAGCAGCACAAACTTCCTGGTGTGTAGTGGCAGAAACAATTTTTTCTTTTTCTAGAGGTCACTGAATGGCACTCTGGCCGAGCTCTCAGTCAGGCTTTCCCCTGCCCAAGTTTGTCCACATCCAGCAGATTTTTTTATCCATACTACTATATGGGCTGTTACTGGCTTCAGCACTAGTTTCTGTTTGCTTCTGGTTTACTTCTGAATCTAGACTCCTGTAGGCTCAGAGCCTTCTGGGAGCCACCCTTGTTATATTTCTTTTTAAAGTTTTCTTGTAGCATCAGTGAGACTTTAGAGATAGTCTCTAGTATAGCTTTTTCCTTTTTTTTTTTCTTTTTTTTTTGTCTTTACAGAACAGAACCAAAAATCTATGTACTTGCTCTTGCAGCTATATTGGGACAGGAAGCTGATGTAAGGAGAGAAACGGAAACGTCTTTATTGCCTGTGGAAGGAGAAGCAAGATTTATATGCTTTGAAAAGGTATGTATTACAAGATTTACTTGGTAAAAAGTCCAATAGTCATCAATACTAATTTGCATTAAGGTTCTTTCTCTCAAGAGCTGTGACTTCCTGACATTCACTACAGAAATTTCCCCTAGCTTTCTGTTTTCAAGGGGAAAGCTGGCCTGTCCTTGTTCCCGGGATTCAGCCTTTGAAAACAATGTCCCCTTAATCATAAGACTGTGTATCTAAAGAAACAATTCATTTAGCTCTGCAACAGCAATTACAATTGTTTTCAGTCTAACTGCAAAGCAAGTTTTGTCTGTTCATCAGTATTCAATGGCAGCAAACTTGATTAGGCCCTTTAATCCTTAATGGAGGTACTACAAAACAGAAGATACACCACAAGTATACAATATAGGCTGGGTAGCAAATGAAGAACTAGATATTATAATGTAGCTAGTCACACTGGTTGTTTTTTTTTCCTCTTTTGATTCATGTATTTTCATGTTCACAGATCTACTGTAGTTTTCTGCCACTTAATGCTAACAGGAAAAAAAACCCAACTCATCTGCTTGAGGAGATTCTGTTGTAATGTATCCAGTGCCTGCTGCTGCACCAGGCAGTGAAGGAAATAATGGACAACATGGGAAACTTATTTTTTTCCTTTTTATTTTTGGAGCTATGTTGCTCTGTGCTGGATTCCTGCTTTCAGTCTTTATTCTCCAGTCATGCCCATCTGGAACCTTCAGTGACTGTAACGAGGTCCTTAAGGCTGCTGGACCTGTGCTGGCTGTAACCGGACTGGCTTGTGTTCTACTGGCACGATCAAGGGCCAGGCTGTACATAAGACAAAGACAATTGCAAAATGAGCAGGTGTACAGCCTTGTTTTTTGTCGTGGGAGCTGTCAGTTTGCCCAGTTTCTCATATTTGGATTCCTGTTCTTAACTAGTGGAATGCTAATTAGTATCCTGGGCATTTGGGTTCCTGGCTGCAGCCCCAGCTGGCACAGCATACAGCTCAACCACACCGGCAGTTCTGATGTGGACCTCCAGGGCTGTGGATTCCTGTCACTTCAAATCATGGGACCTTTGATTGTGCTTACCGGGTTGTGTTTCTTTGTGATAGCTCATGTTAAAAAGAAACAAAACTTAAATCTCAACCAAGAATCTTGTGAAAGTGAAGAACACCCTCAGAGCCCTGAATCTTTTCAGGTTACAGTAGGTGGGTAAATAATGTGTGAACTTTACATTTGAGAGTTAGTAGGTGGTTTTCCCACTATTTACCTCTGAATGTTACTTATTTGAGCTCTAAGCATGTCAGTTCTGGCATGTCAAGCCAGCCAAAACAGAAGGATCTTGCTTTGTCTTGTATGTTTTCTGTACGGTCAGTTCAGTTACCTTTCTCTCAAAGACAAAACCTCTCCTTTGGCACAAAACAAAAGGTCTGTCTGCGCAAAAGAAGCCATGTAATCTGACACAAATGAGTCCAATCCCACTTCCTTTCCCAAAGGGTGTAGCTGACACTGCAAATCACAGGTCTAATGACTTCTGTGACTATATTTAAGATTCATTTGAGCCTTGAGCTCTGACCCCTTAAACAGGAGAATCTGATTCATAAGCAGTATATTGTATCTTTTTAATCACGGCCACATATTCCATCAGTTGGATGTAATTGCAAGATGCTTCTGTTAATTGCACAGTATTTGAGTAAATGTGGTATGTTAGCAGGGAATGCTCCCCTGCATGTAGCACTGCTTTTAACACCCCATGAAAACATTCTACGCATAGATTATTCTGATAACTTTGTAGCTCTCAGGAGGGATTAATGAGTCAATCATAGTATTGCTTGACTGTCATCTGACAGCCTGGACTTGAAATCCATTATGCAAAAGTTTTTTTTCTTTCTGCCTGTCAAAAAGATCTGTAAACTGGTGACCCTCAGAAAATGTGAGGGTTTAAAGTCAGTTTTCCAGCCACCAGGATAAATGAAAGTGTCACAGAGAGGAATTCAGATTATCTTTAAAGGCAAGAAAGCAAAATTGGTGGATTCCTTTTATACTTCCATCAGGAAAAGTAAAACTGAAAGGCTGAAGGCTGAGGTCTGGCTGGCATAGTGATGTTCTGGAACAGTGGTGACTTGACTAGAAAACACACCCCACCTCACTCAATATTTTTGATGCCCCCTGACCTGTCTCTGCACACAACTTGCAAAGGAAAAAAAGTGACAGGCAGCTGTGAATGTCTATATAAATTATGCAAGCTCAGTGACTGATAAGAACTTTCTGTTTAAAAAAAAAAAAAAAAAACAATTGAAACCCCTCAATTACAAAGTTGAAATCAGATACGCTGCACAGTATGCTTAATAGTGAATTAGGTATCAACAGCATCATGGTACTAATGTTAGTAGTGTGCATTCAGCTATGAGTAATTCAGAAGGGAAACTGTCAAGGCACACAAGATCAGTCAGAACCATTAACTACTTGAATGCTTTTGTTATAACACTGAAGTAGATGTGGAGATACTTGAACCACCCTATTTTAGATGTGTAAGGGAAAACTAAATACTTGCCTAGCCTTAAAGTGAGCCAGCAGTAACTGTGTGCTTTGCCCTTACAGTTTCTGAAGACAGCTAACAGTGAAGAGTTTTGTGTCTCTTAGCTAGATGGAATGTTCCCTCTCCCCCAGGTGGATTTTCTAAATGAACTCTTTCATTTATGAATATGCTGCATTTTTATCTTGAGATAATTTGGGGGTTGCATGTATTTCCAATGTACTTTAACAACCCAGAATAGGACAGTTCTGTATGTGGGATCATTGCATTTTATCTTAAAAGGTAGACAGGTACAAATACTGTAATTCCAAAGACAGGAAATATTCTAGGATACAGTTAGAATAAACAGTGGTGCTCAATTTTTCAGAGGTAGTAACTGGTGTGTTTTTTCCTAGGTGATGCTGTAATGGTATTCCCACCTCCACCACCTCCTTATTTTGCTGACCCTCTGTCACCAACCATGACACGCTGTCTTATGTCAGGTGGTTTGCCTACAAGTGAAAATCCTCCACCATATCACTCTATCTTCAGTGATGGGTAAGGCTGTTTTCTTCTCTCTTTGGAAATCCAAGATGTTTCTCAAGGTATCCAAGATCATGTTCTTAAATAATCACTGTGAATTAACTCTCTTCTAGGCACTACCAAGTTTTCTAGTGCATCACTCAACTTACTTCAGATACCTTACTTGAAATGGCATTAAAATATCCTAGTATAAAAGGGAAATTGCAAACCACAGTGTGTCCTTCATGAGGTTTAAATTCTTACAAGTTTATTACGACTAAAAAGGACTTCTGAAGTGAAAACAAAGTCTTAAATCAGTGGCTTTATTTAAATATACTTAGATTAGGTTTCTTCCACAGATTGTCCAAGAGAAAGTACCCGTGACAGCAGTCCCCCAGTGACATGATATCCACACTGCCAGACTTTAGGAAGCCTTTGTAGAACCAATGCAGCAAGCCCTTCCTGACACTGATCCACAGGCCATGTGACTCTGGGAATGCCACTTTAGTGTGTTCTCTTCTCCCTGTGACCCTTAACTTGCTGCCTTGAGGAAGTGAGACCTGCCATGATTATCTACCTTGTTCCTGCTGTGGCAGTGTGTTGAGATAAAAGGATACCTCAATATTGTGGGAGAAGAGCAGGAGGCTCCAAGGACCTTAAAAGGGAGGTTACAATGCCAACTTCATCTTGGGATGTTGTACCTTACGCATGCAGCCACTCTTCTATATATTTAGTAGAGCTGATTTGCTAGATGCTGCCACCACCAAGCTCAGGGAGCAAGAGCTGCTGACTGAACTGAAGAGTTGTCTGCCCAGAAGCACTTGCAGGTTATTTATCGCCTGTGTGTTGCTGCCAGTGGGCTGCTAACTTCAGGATGAAAGAGGTCACTGCAACGGCCACATACTAGGAGCTAGAACTAGGTCTGGCCAGGAGAGCTAGATGCAACCTGCCTAGAGCCCCCAACTTATTTTCAGGCCCTTAATGATCCAGAATTGACTTGGCTTTACCTTTTGGAAGGTCCTGTGTCAGCTTGGTTTTGACCTGTGAGTCAGTAAGTGGTGTGGGACTTTTTCATTGGATGACTTGGTTTACAAGACTTGGTTTACATGCGGCATCCTACGTGCCATCACTGCAGCAATAGCCCCAGCCTGCCTGGCTGTGTCCAGTTGTAGTAGTTGTTGGGGCCATTGCTTTAATAACTTTACACTATACTCCAGACTTCTCCACTGATATGAGACAGTGTGTTCCATGACCAGTTGTACCAGTTGTGCACCTGATGTTGGTTCTTCTTCAAAACTCTAGTACTTATCTTCCTTTTGAAGTGAGCAAGCACAAATGCTCTTCCTGCCCAAAGACCTAAATGCCACAGGAGGAGGATACTTGTGTTAGCAATGGTGTTTATTCTTGTTACCATGCTGTGTGCAGCCATGTCTGTGGTTTTTCAGTCATCCTTTGAAGTATACCTGGTGGATTCTTGAGGCTCAGCCCCACTCTGTTCTCTAGTCAATCACCATCAACAACTCCACATATTGTCCTTAATTTCATAGTACCCTCCTCTGTATTTGTTGGAAACAGCAGATGCCTCCTTCTGTTGCTGTTACCACAACCTAGACTGTTCTGCCATCCATCAAAATCACTGGTTTTTAACACAGAATAAACACCTTTCTGTCAAAAACCCTACTCAGTTTTCCTTGCTACTATGCAACACTTCAGTGCACAATGGCACTGGCCCCCAAACCAAAAGATGATCGTGTACATGCCACCTAAGGAAAGGGGACGCTCCATGTTTAGTTCCCACTGACGTTGATGCTGTGTTGAGGGATGCAATGCCCAGTAAACCCTAGCTACACATGTAATTCGTTCAGTCTGGCGGTTTTCCACTTAAATTGTTTCAGAGATAGTACTTTTTATACAAAGGTGATGAGAATCTGTTGATTACTCAGTGCCCTAACCACCTGCCAATTGAGGGTGGCAAGGGTAGATGCAGGGATGAGAAGATGTTGGGGTTGATCAAGCAAAAGTGCTTTCTGGAGAGCAGTGGCTTCTATGACCAGGCACAAATTATTGTGTGAAGAAATGTTGTATTTGTAGTGTATAAAAGTCTCTGCCTGTTCTCAGATGGCAAGTGAAATACATCAGCTCTCAGAGCTACACTGCTGCATTTGGAGGACACCCAGAGCAAGGAGGAGGGAAAATAAACTCCTGCTGCTGAAAGAAGGAATTTACATGAAGTCTCTGTGTTCTTACTGGGCTGGGTGAAGGCATCCACAGCTGGAAGGTGTTTCATACCAGCTGCAGCTAGTCCTGGAGTTAGACACCACCCTGACCCTTGTCTGTGCTACAGCTCCAGCATATGCCTTAACTCCCATCTGTCATGTACATCCCAGATGTGCGTACAAAGGAAGTGGATATGTGTGGAGGAATGACATGCACCAAGAGTGAACCTGGACCTCTGGTAGCCCTGAGACAGTCAATTCAAATATGGTCCAAGGACATCCTCAAAAAAACATTTCTGTTTAAATACATTTAGAAGACCAGGCTGGAGTGTATGACTGGGGAAATACGGGAACATACATGAAAGCTGTGTTCTGCTTGTAGCCTTACAAGCATCTGAGAGAGAGTGACTCTTGTATCACCTGTCCATAAAAGTAAAATGCACAAAACTGAGGGCCAGAAGTCCTCTCTACCCTATCATTTCAGGCCCTGAGTTCAGATGTGGGCTGCCTGCCTGTGTGCTTGGTAAAACGTGTGCATTATCAAAGGGTATGAAAGAATGCAAGCAGCACATCCTGCACTAAAAAAAGGAGAAACAAAGGGCATTGGGGGAATGGCAAAAAAGCTAGTTTTTCAGGCTTTCTGTGGGCTCTCCCCGCTGGTGCACACCCCTCCTTCCTTCACCCGTTCTCCACAAAATCCCCTGCAGCTGGCTCAACTGCCTTAACCCACAAATGTCCAGTGCTGGTCCTCTGAACTTTGTGTGTGATCCCATCTACCCAATCATCATTGATCACCTGTGCTGGACTTCATTGTCATGTGAATAGAGAAGTACACAAAGAGGCAGTTTGTAGCCCAGCTTGTTGGAGCAGTTTCTAGTGGAGTGGACAAAACACCTCAACCTTGGATACAGAAACCGTGACCTCCTGCTTTGGTGTTCTGTGGCTGAGGGTGCTCTAGCTGTTACACTTCCATGCTCCCCAGGGTCGTCCCAGAGACCCTGTGAGTTGATACTACCGCTGGGTATTTCACTTGATCATGCTCTCCCATAGCTCAGCACTTGGTAGCAGCCATGGCTTCTTGACCAGTGCCAATTGGTTCTCAAGCCCTTTTATGGAGGAGAAGCAGTGGCCTCGTTCCTCCTAACATAGTGCCATGGTTGAAGATCCCGAAGCTGAAAGGGAATATCCATTTCATATGTGGGTGATCACTACACAAATGTGATTTGCCTCTTCAGTCCATTGCTCCATGTTCTGTCCACAAGTGCTGTGGCGGAGAGTGTGCTGGATGAGAAAGCTTGTAGGAAGCTGATGCATGGTCTGATTCCAAAAGTGGCTGGTTTTTTCCTACAGTCTGTTGTACAGCACTTCAGCGTTTGTCTTGTATTGTGTTCTGTTCTTTCTCCTTTAAACACACACCCTCACACAGCAGTAACAGCACTGAAGATGAGGTGACTATGCTCTATACTCCTGCTCCTCATGCAGTATTGATGGGGGTACAGATATATGCACAAAGGCAAGAGTCAGCTCTGGGCAGGAACGAGTTCTTCCTTTTCCTTGGAAGCAGCTGAAGCAATATGCTGAGGGCCAACTCCGGGGCAAGATGAGCAGCGTACCAGAATTACGTGCGTGCAACTGACTGGGATCCAATTGTGATGGTCAGAGGAGGGTAGCGAATACTTGGCTGCCCTCCTTGACTGTCACTGGGAACTTAGCAGCCTGGTTGCGTCCAGTTGCTTCTGTTTCTCCAGCTCTGAGCAGGAAGGCTACTCCTCATGTCTGTCGTGGGTTGCTGGAAAGCTTTATAAAAGTTTCAAGAGGCCTTTCATGTAAGATTTCAAATGGCTAAGGATTGCAGTTTTTGCAGTGCAATTCTAAGTGTAGTAACTGTCTTTCACAGGGGAAAGGGACAGTGTGTATGTGACAGTCTACAAAAGGGAAGATACATTAGGAGCTAAGGATCAGAAGAAGATTTAATAAGTCTGTGAGATAGCCCTGCCAGCATCAGCTAATACCCATAAGCCAGGCTATGACTGGTGATGTGAAAGGTTAGAAGGGAGCTTGTTTGCCCTTCCCCTCTGAATTAATAGAATTTTCATGAGAGTCATAATGTAGCCCATAGAATGAGATCCAAATGCTTATGCAAGTCCTTTGCTTAAGGGATTTTTAGGGAGTGTGCGTGTACATGAATGTTTATGTAAGTCAAGTGGAATTTCACTCACTGTAGAGAAGTGAATTATGCTAATACACAGTTTTGTGTTTTACAGAGCACAGCTTGCAGATGATGAAAGAACAGTTGCTGTTAGAGACTTTGAAACCATATATACAATTTCTGGAAGTAGCTCACCTTCAGATATTTTACCAATGCTATACCTCTCCACTGAATCACCTCCAAAATACGAAGAAAAAGCATCAGTAACAAATAATGAATATTCTCCATCTTCATCTTCTTCATCTATTTCCTTAGACACATCTGACACCAGCTCATAGAGGACTGTCAGTTAGACTTCATTTTTAAATTAAATTGTCCACTCAGATTTACAATTTTTCAATTTATTTACATTTTGTAATAAAAGCAATAACACTGGCTGTGTCTAATTTTTCATCATAAAGCATAAGTGATGAATTTGGGTTTCAAGAAATACTAGATAATGCTGGGCTTCTGAGCAAGTAGTCTGAAGGGATTCAATTCACTGCAAGAATGTTAAATGCTCATCTTGTTCTGTTACAGCTTCAGTTTCTATTTTTAGTTGTTCTTTATATAATGGAGGCACTAAGTAGAGACCAACTTTTTTTGCTGAATTTAATTAAATCTGTTTGGAGCTTCAAAAAAGAAATAATTAGGAAGTGGTTTTATTTCTGGTTCTGTACGACTTTTGTGGACAGTACTTGCTTGCAAAGTGAGTGGCTGTATACATACTCGGAGAGCATCACAAATAAGGGTGTTTAGGATTGGGACCAAATATATTATGGGGAACTTAAATGGTTACTGTTTGGTCTGCCTAGTAACAAATTCTCCATAGCTTAATTTAGACCCTCTCTGGTCCTTATGTAAGTATAATCCCTATGAAAATCAGTTTTAGCCAGCAGTTAAGAGCCCTGAGGCAGCACTGAAGATAGTTAATAGGCTAACAGTTTAACTGTGGTAATGACTGATTTCAGGGGGATTATACTACTGTTATGCATCGTCATTCATGGTTTATACAAGGGGTGCTTGTTTTGTGAGGGTGAACGCCACTCAGCAATCATATCTTCCAGGTGCAGACGTTACTTATCAACAAATGCAGGAGAGGCAGTTTCATGGAAACGCATGCAACACATGTTTTTAACGGACACAGCGCCTGACAGAGCCTTCAGAAATACAGCCCTCCTAGCTCCTCCGTCCGTGTGCAGCCCCTAAGTTAGCGGTAGCTGCCTCCCTTCAGGATGGAGTGATGACGGGTTCTGTTTTGCAAATATTTGCACCCATTCCCAAACTGAAGGATTTGCTTCTAGTAGGTAAGGATAATTAGCAGGAATTGAGTTGCTGCTGACCTTTGACGCTTTATGAACTTGCTCTGAACCCTGTTTGAGAACAACAGACCTGGTTCTGTGCCCAGAAACACAAGGTGGCAGAGTTACTGCTTCAGCTTGGTTCAGCATGGTGCACTTACCAGCATTAAAACATCTTGCAAGAGTGATTTCTCTCTTGTTCAGCTGAGTCTCTGGACAACTGCATGCTCTGGGACCTCAGCTACCCCTCAACTTGTCTTCTGCCACACTGAATTTCAGGAAACCTGGCTGTAACAGAATGCCAGACCTTGAAATAAGCAATGAAGTTCTCTCCTGTGCCTAGAGAAAGATGATTGCCTCATGTCATGTTTCTGTGAACGTGCCTCTCACCTGCAGAGTTCTGTAGAGAGATGCTCAGGAGCTCCTGCATTTGGCCATTTATTTCCACCTCTGCATCATTCCCTCGGTCATGCTAGGGCAGCTCTTTGTGCAGCCACACAAAAACAAACCAGCCAGTGAGGGAAGTATATTTAGCCAGCAAATAGAGCCGAGGGGCTTATGTATGCAGAGTAATGAGCAAACACAGCACAGAGAGGGATTTAGTATGTGGGAGCTGATTAAACTGGCGTGACTCAGCCATGGGAAATGTCTGTATGAAGAAAGGGGATCCACAAAAGCCAGCAGGCATTTTGTCCTCTTCTCTCCCAAGTGTGTTTTATCTAGTGATTTTTTCAGAGCTGCTGTTCCTTGAATGCCTTCTGTAATCCAAGCTACAGTTTACCATCTTTTTAATTTTTTTTTTTTAAATCTTTTGTTTCTCACCTGATTTTTAACAGTGGTGCCCACCGTCCTGCATGATTCATGCATACAAAGCCTTGCACATGCCCAAAGGAGCTTGTCTCTCTCTCTGGATTTGTCATGATATTGTATAGTAAGTACAGAAGCTGGGGTATTTTACCTAAAAGATCCCATGCAAACAAAGACCCATGTTGACTTTGTTCTGTTGTTTGAATTACAAATGAGCACTCATTTGCTGAAAAGGTTAAACATCAAAAAGCATTTAAACAAATAATTCTTGAAATACGTCACCATTGTTTTTTTCTTTTTTTTTTTTAAATACAGTCACATCTGATTGCTAGCTGTAAAAGGTATTAACCTTTAGCGCTGCCTGCAATTTGCTCAAGCAGTTGTTCCCAAGATGTACCCAAGAGACCAGACAAATCAAGTAGAATATGTCGACCCCGAGCTGAGTCCTCTGGAACTGAAGCATGATCTTCTTGTTTTTCTTCAAGGTTACCATGTTTTGATCTTCCATTGTAGAGTCTCCAGTGTGGATAACTTTTTTTCTAAAAGAGCGGTCTTCACAGAAAGCATAGTTTAGAAAGCTGCTGACCTGACCCTTCAGAGTCAGCACCTGAATTTCCTGGGGAGGGTAGGTGTTACTTCTGAAAACATAGATTGAAAACAGAGTTCCTCTCTGTATCATTTTGGGAGTATGCTGAGGAAATTGTTCAATGCACAGCTGTATTAGCATCTCCTATTTTTGACTTCGAGAATCATTCCTTGAAAACTCTGTGGATGTGTTGGGTGCATGTCCATAACCTTCTCAGCACTGAGAGAACTACCATATTCAGGGCAACAGTATTAGCTTACTGTGTTGTTGAAACGTGTTTCAGCGAGGTCAGAAAATATAAGAGGCTAGCAGATCTGCTCCACCACTGAAAGTTGCCACTGGGTGAACAGCTTTAGTGGGGGGAATTTTTCACATGGGGAGTAGGGGTGAAATGTGTATTAGAAAGGAAGAAACACCTTGTAAAACTATAAAAGTAGCTTAAAATAATACAGAACAGTGTTTTTATTGAGGAAGTGAGATACTTTACTGTCACACTAATGGTGCTATAATACCCTTTCTGCCCTAGGGTTAGCTTAAGTGCTTGACACACAAATGCTATGGAGCAAATCAAGTTGGTTACTGATTCACACTACTTAAACAGGCAAAGTGGGAGGTAAGGATTGCTTACCCTCGGTAAGTGAAGTTAAGGTCTCTCTTCCTTGCTGCCTGCACTGACATTGCTCTGCTTCTAACTGCAACGCTACAACTCTTTGGATATGAGAAGAATTCACAAAAATACAAATGGATGCCTCCTCTCTAGGAGAAGTCTTTCTTCCTGCATCACCAGCAGCTAAAAAAAATGGAAAGCTAACTCATCCGGAAAACAGATTGCACAGATCTCTGCAATCATGCTATGTTTTTAGGATAGAAGCACTCATTGGATTACACCCACCCCCTCCTTGCCCTTTGTGGTTGGTAGCACTATATCCATCTATCCCTTTTGCATCCTACCTCTTCAGAGTCATGGCTTGTGGGGCCTCTCTGTGTCCAGGCAGACATTTCTGCCCATACCTCCATGTTTCTGCAGCGAACGTGTCACCCTTCACCTAGGTCTGTGCTCTTCCGTCTCCCCCACATGCATGTATCCAGATGATTAGGTATGGAATTACCTTCAATTCAGTGTGCCTGCTGACAAGACAACATCCCCTGGGAGTGTATTTAACCACCTTGCAGGTAGGTGCAGTTGTGGGCAGCTCGCTGAACCTGCTCCTCACGGTTTATTTACACTTAGAGGCTGGCAGTGCAGTAGTACAGGGCCCCTGGGTGCAAGGCCGTGTCGTGGTGGTTCTTTAGGTACTGTTCTTACACACGTAATGTGTGTTTTCCACTAAACACGCCACGTACAGTGGCCTTTCTCTAGGAAAAAGTCTCTCTTAGTCAAATCATCGGCTCCTTAATCTCCCTACAGTTGAATGTTTCATTATGGAGTGATATTTTGTAACTACTCCTTTTAAAGCCAATCAGTATGCAATACCATGGCATAATTTTCTTTTATACGACATCTTTTGCATGTCCTATGACTAAGCCCCTGACTATGTTATAGGCGTATAAGAAAATAAAACCCCACTAAAACAGGCTGATAATGTGAACAACTGTGTAAAAAATATAGCAGAAGGAGAGGAGAAAAGGATTAAGTGGAAGGCCTGTCAGTGTTTACTGGGATGACTCCTGAAACAGGTCAGAGAACTGAGGAGGTGCAGAGTGCTACAGAAAACCTGCTTCCAGCAGCAAGTGCTGCAGTGAAGTCTGCATTGGTGATTGAAAGTTACGTACAGGAGCGGAAAGCAAAGCAGTGCTTGTGTTCAGGGGTAAGGTCCCTGAAGCAGATGGGAACAAAACTGTAGTGAGATTTGAAAACAGCACCCATTCTAAAAACCTCACTGATCAGTTCCTGAGGTTTCACAAAACTGTTTTCATTTGTTTCGGGAGTTATTCCAGGTAAAAGGGGATGCACTTAGTAAATCAGCATCTTTAAGTGAGTTCCCAGAACATACATTTACTTGGCAAAGTAAAGTACTGGCCTTAAAAAATCAGTGTGATCTGGTAATCTCTTAAGATCTTGACAGCTGCCTGAATGCAGCATTGCCACTGTCTGGGGAAATAATGGGAGAAATGTGGGGAGGCTTAGAGGAAATTATATCTTACAAAGAGGGGACAGTTTACAGGGAAAGGTGTAATTTTAATTTAGATCCTACTGCACCAAGCAGAAAGTGTTTTCCATCCCATTTTCAAAGTTCAAGTGACAAGTAACCCTGGAAGAAACCACCTGTATCCTCCAGCTCTACTGTGCACTTGCTCAACAACCATGAAGTCAAGTCCAGGCCAGAGGCAAAAAGCATCAGCCATGGGATGATGTAACACCCAACTTGGAAAACTCTGGCTCCAGCCAGCATCTAAGGATCATTGTGTAGGACCAAGGAAGTGCTCCAGCACAATCATGTTGCAAATAGCAGTTACAGAGTTCTTGAATGAATGAGAGGAGGAACGTGACACTACATCTGTATATACCATTAGTTAGACAGCTGTTATGATATAATGCTGCTTTTTAAAGGATGTTGGAAAGCCTAGATGATTCAGCAAACAGTGGCAAAAATGATTCATGGTATGGAAAAACCTGACTTGCAGAGAGCAGTAACAGAAGTTCATTCCATTAAGTTTACCAAATATAAGGCTAAAGGTGACTTAGGTTTTGGCTATAATTACCAATACGAGGACAGCTTATCTAGTATTTCAGCAGTGTCTACTTTAGTTGTCATCATATGAAACCACTGCATTGCAAGCCCTAATTCTTTGCTCAAGTGGTGCAGAGAGTCCTGACTAAACTTGGTGCTGGGGCAAGGGGTGATCTTGAGTGTATTTGTCCGAAAATTTGTTGGTGCCCTCAGTAATAGATGAGGCATAATACTGACTTCGGAAACTTCGCAGACATTTTTTAATGGAGTCCGGCACTAATGTTCCTCCAGGTCTATCTGCCAACAAATGAGAAATACACATCTGCCATTGCATTTAGCACCGGTTCTGATTACACCTTTCAGAAGCGAGCTGTTGTCGCACTGTGTGATACGAATGCACAGGAGGTTAAAGACACCTTTGCTGATTTTGAAGAAGCAGTCTGAAAGGTGAGTTTTCTAGTTCTAGAGCTATTTTTATCTAATAAATCTCAGGATAAGCTTGCTTCCCCAGAGCTGCTGGTAGCAGGAAATAGCATTATACGTTCTACCACCTGAGGAGTAATCTCTGTCCTGTGTGTATTCCCCTGCCATGCTAGTCAAAACAGATTGAGCAGCTGGAGATCTTTTCCTCCTAAAGAAATTATACAAAGATGTTCTACCAGAACGCTCAGACAGCAATTACTTTAGTCTGAAACTGTTAGTAAACAGAAAATCTTAATATTCAGTTAATCTGTTTGTTTAATATACAGGATATATGTTCTAGGCGCTCCTGTGTATTGGATAAGATCCCTCACTTTACCAGGTTTAACATTGCAGGAGATGCTTTCTCATTCCTGCAGTGGTGCGCTGTTCAGAGTATGTGGGCTTTATTCAGTATAAACTTTGACAAAGGGGTGGATATCCCACAACAAAAAATGTCCACCAGTAAGAGGAAATTACAGAGCAATTATGCTACCTTCAAACAGCTGGAAAGCTTTGGCTGGCTTGAAATAACTTTTCTCCCACAGCCATCAGCTCTCCCAGGCTGTTCAGCACTCACCACCCTGTTGGTGCTTACCCTCCCACCCACTCACTGCTCCCCCTTGGCAAAATATCAGAAAGCCTGCTTTGATATTTTTTAAACCATTGAAGCTCTGGACTGGAGAACGAGCTGCAGGAGAGGTCCAGGCGTGGCCATAAATGTCATGCCTCAGAGCACTGCAAAGCACTTCCAGCTATGGCCGCGCATTTTCCTGCAGATCTGGGTTGCTGGAGTGGTGGCCCAAGGAGAGCGATAGTAGCCGCAGTGCTGCTGACTAAACGTATGCTGTCCATATGTTGGATGCATCAGCTGGCAGGGGGCCTGTGAAAAGCAGCGGTGTCTGCAGCTTCCGTTCTCTCCCATCTGGCATGGGCACAGCAAGAAAGTTATCAGTTGGTGCCAAATTAAAGAAGAGGATAAACAAAAAGATAAGCAGCCATGCAAGGGTGAAGCCATTTCGGAAGCAGTGGTGGTAATTCAAGAAGTCTTTAGCGATCTCTTTAGGCTTCACTTCCCAGACCTTTATTCTTCTAAGCAAAGTTTATTCTTTCACATGATGTACCCTGTTAACCATACACGCACAAAGTTCTTGCATAACTAACCTGAACCTTCGACTTTAAATGCTCTGCGGAGTCCCTTACGAGCCCCCTTTCTCTTCAGGCAGAAGATACATTATACTCAGTAATGGAGCAGAACAACAACAGCGTAGAAGATTTCTCCTTGAACGTCTTTTCTGTCACTCCTTATCAGCCAAGCAGATCCGATGTCCTGGTGTCAGATGGGGATAAAGCCGGCGCCACTTTGCTCTTCTCAGGTGTGTTTTTGGGACTGGTGGGGATCACTTTCACTGTGATGGGATGGATAAAATACGACGGCGTTACTCACCTGGAGTGGACTCAGTTACTGGGGCCCATTCTGCTGTCTGTTGGGGTGACTTTTATTCTGATTGCTGTTTGTAAATTTAACATGCTTACATGCAAGCCCTGTAAAGAGAGAGAGGAAAACATGTCAGACCTCGACCAAACTGCAAGCGGACAGTCCTTCGTCTTCACCGGCATTAACCAGCCTATAACTTTTCATGGCGCCACTGTGGTACAGTACATCCCTCCGCCGTACCCAGCCCAAGAAGGCATTGCTGTGAGCCCTGGCTACCTTCACCCGGTGCTCAGCTGCTGTGGTGCTGTTTCCTCCAGTGCCTCACCCATTCCCACCCCGGGCTCTGCTCACTTCTGCCCTGCCTGCCCCCTGGATAACCCAGCTTTTACCGGAGACGAGAACTACGCTACTTATGCTACAGAGAATACCAGGAATCAGAGGTACATCTTCTGAAATGCCTTAGTGTGTTTGGACACAGGCTTCTGAGTACTTTAAGTGCTGTGTATGGTTTCAAAGGAAACAACAGCTAGTCCAGGGTGTTACCCTTCTTCAGATTTTTTTTTTCTTTGTTAGGAGTATTTCTTGAGTAAAGACTATGGAAACATATTTTTCTGGAACACATTTTTATCCAAATTAAATTCACTTATGAATCCCTTTCAATTTTCAGCCTACTAAATCTCTTGTTATTTTTGAAGGTATTGGTATATATGGTCCTGCCCATGGGGTTTTTTTAATGCTTATCTTAATACCTTTAAGCCGTTGGCCAGAAGGTTGTTATATGTACAGCCAGAGGCTTCCACTCAAACACAATCACAACACATGAGTCAGCGCACAAACAGCATTTTTAGGATAATGTGAGGATCAGTTTGGTACCAGATGCTCCCCCTCCTGATTATGCCTGGTTGCAACATGCTCCTCTCCTGCTGTAGCAGCCTTCCAACCCTTACTCTTTTCCCAGTTTGGGGGCATAAACAAGATCACTGATATTACAGAGCAGCATGAAACTGCTTTAATCAGACACTAAATAATTTTATGTAGTTCTTTCCTGTAAGGAAAAATATTCTAATTATAGGAATTACTCAAAATTATATTCTTCCTTGAACACAGGTCACTTTTAGTTCATTCATCGAAGTCCATTTGAAAAACTGCAGACTGACTGACGGGCTGCAGCAACATGTGTGGCAGGCATAGGCAGCCTGAAAACAAAGGTCACCTCCTGACACTTTTACACTTCACGAAAAGAACACAGCAAATGGCTGAATTGCAGTAAAACTTCATCTCATAGCATTTTCTCAAGAATCAGGAAGTGCTTTGCCCAGATAAGGCTGACAGGATGCGGTACTGAGGTTATGTGCATGCTTTGTGTTTGCTAAATTCTTTTTGTACCTGCTCCTCTTCCTACTTTCAGGTCAGAGGACAGTTGTGACGAGCCAGAAGAACTGCTGGAAGACTATGCCTGTCATGACATGTCACCTCCACGTTATGACGAAATATACCCGCTGTCTTCATAAAATAACCACGGACAATTCTAAGAGATGCCAGCTTTTAATCCCCAAGAATCTTTTCTCTTAACACTTGCATGACAAGCGAGTGTGAAAAAGATCTTGGTGCTGATACGCAGTTCAGTATCACTGAAGATACTTAACTAATCTCTTCTTTTCTCCCTCAAGATTCATTAGCCCTTTGCTATGCAGTTTAATAGCAGAGCTATTGATTATTTAATGGCAAAACTATTAATAGCAAAGCTATTAAACTCAAGGATCTAAATCCATATTAGGGTTCCCCAACAAGAAACCTGATTTTCAGACTTGCTGAAACCAGTATGAACTGTGAATGCGCAAGAGGTTTGTGGAAGGTCATGATTGCTCCTGGACATTCAGCATCATTAGAAAACACTTGATTCATTGTTGATATATTTTCCCTCTTGATTGTTTGGGAAACTTCAAAAGTGCTCAAACGTCTGATCCATGAAAGTGCCTATAATGTCTTAATTCAGTCTGATTCCTTAGACTAGCTCATTCATTAATAAGTCCAGTCTACAGATTAAACTTCCTCTGCTTGGTTCACCTGTACAGCCAAGTCCTGTGCACATTTTTGGAGCACTCTACTTGAACCAGAGCATTCCAGAGCAGAGAAAATACAAATAGTGACCTCTGCCCATTTTTATGCAGACCTCTAAGAGATCCTGCACGCATCAAATTCACTTCGCTTCTTGACTGAATGTGGGTCCCAGGCACACAACTCAGGCTGCAGGTTCCCCCAGAGCATCCAGGCAACTATGGGCTGCAGTGAACTTTCTTGTTCAAGTTCAACTTTCAAGATCAGCATGGTTCCAGTTGTTTCATCCACAAATGGATTTACAGCCGTATCTAACAAAGGATGAGGGTGCATAAACTACAAAATCTTGCAATCCAGAATGGAGGTCCCAAAAAGCTTTGCTCAGGAGCTGTGTAAACCCCAGAGCAGCGAGAATGCCAGAAGTCCTTTTGGTTTTATTTTGTATTTCCATATATGCATCAAGTTCTGCTTTTGAGTGGTGCCTAGAAGTACCCTGACACATCTGGACAAGCCAGATGCAGGATCCCATCGTTTTTGCCTATCTGCCTCAAAGTTCTCAAACCAAAAGCTGTTCTCAGCCCACAGCTGCTGCAGCAGGCACCACACAAAATGGTACAGAGGGCAGTGATTACCGCCCAAAGCCACTGAGTGGCGTGCTGCTGGCGTGCCTGCGGGTCAGTCTCCTGGCCTGGAATGGCACGGCTAAAAGCAGGTGTCTACTATGGAATGCATGAATTCTCTCTTAGTTGCCAACACAGCTGTCTCAGATCCTACCAGTTGTCATTGACCTGCGATTGATGTCATCGATCTCATTCCTGAGGGCTGGAGAACCTGAGCATGGGCAGGCAGGATGGGATGTACCTGTCAGCTGGAAGTCAGTGAGTGCCCATGCAGCCTTGCTAGCAATCAGGACACGTAGCTCAGGATGGAGAGGTCAGGATGGAGATGCAACATTGTCCAGTTTCATGGAGCTGCAGGTGCACACCGACCTCCCTGGCCTGTACACTTAGAGGGTGCCAAGCAACAGAGCACTTTTGGAGGGGCACAAGACAACCACTGTGCTCCACAGCAACGGATGTGACACTGGCAGAGGTCATATTTGGGACACAACATTTAAACCGACTCAAAGCTGGATCAGCAACTGAGCAGCAGCTACTGGACAGTGACCACAAACTATGTGCAAGGTTTTCTCACTAGAGGAATATGGGGCATGCTGCTTTTCCGCAGCAATGGCCCAGTGTTAGCAGGTAGGCACGTACAGTTGCAGAAAGTCAGGCACTCTGTGTTCAGCATGATCTCTACGGGACTGAGTGAGAGAACAGAAGTACGTAAAAATAAATGCAGGTTTCTCTTATGGAAATCTCTTGCTCCTCTTCAAGAAGTTACACAGAGGTGAACCCATCCTTCCTCCACAGCAGGAAACTAGAAGGTCCCAAATCCCCAGTTAGTTCCACATGGACAGATCCCTGCACTTAGCACGTAGTTCTGCTGACTCCAGCAAGCACTGCAGGAGCGCAGAGGTCAGGCTTGATGGATCCAGTTGCAGGACCAGGGTCAAAATTTCTACCCGATCACCCTCCCCCACCCCCCACAAGAAGAAAATTCCTTCAGTCAGAAACCACAGACTTTTGCTGCTGCTCTCTCTTTTTTTTTTTTTCCCCTCCCCCAAATATGTGGCATTAGCATGTTTCATGGGGTACTCATAACGTTATTTTTAAGGCATCAAATCGTACTGTCAGAGTAAATATGAGAAATCCAGAAAGTTGCACTGTGGACTCCACATTGCTTTTAAAGTTTACTTCTGTAGACACTAAGTTTATTGAAAGAACCCTGGGATTCTTTTTAGAGAGAAGGCTGAAAAAATAGATTTAAATAACTATGTATTAAAATTATCTTGAGCCATCTGATGAATTCTGCCTGAATTCTGTAGGATTTTTTTCATGCTGCACGGATATTTGAGAAGCTCCAGTCTGATGACATTTCCTTGCTGTACTGATTGCTGATTTTTGACTTTAAGAATAGAGCAATATTCTGTGAAGGCTTTTCTTCCTCCACTTCCTTCTACCTTCTACTCTCATCCTGGTTTCTATTCTAACAACTTTTTTATCTTTGGGGTTTTTTTGCTTTTGTTACTGTAATCCTCAGTGATATAACCATCACATGAATTCACCTCTCAGCATTATGATCTCTTTCTGCCCCATGATGGGTAAAAGAACAAACCTATTTGGCCAGATCTTCAACCACGGTGCCCTGACACAGCTCTGCTAGATTATTCTGATTCTACTCCTCAGAGCACCTGGAAGATTTTATTTGAGGTTTTGCTTAATCCACTTTTCATTTAAACTAGTGGTCTTTAAGCAAAATTACCTTCTCCCACATTGCTTGCAATGCTACTGCAGACCTGCGGAATGATGCTATATTACAGTTAGATGCATCTCAAATTCTAGGCCTAGCGACAGAATGTTGTATGTGAGTCTTCAACTATGTGACACTGAATGGGTTATTGGGATTTTTCATAACATGACTCCATTTATAAGATTTTGACCATAAGCTGGTTAACATACGAAATCGGTAGAAACATGTCTATTGATATGAAGCTGAGCACAATCCATTCATTGCAGCAAAAATTCTGCACAGAGCTGCTCTAAGATGGAGGTGTTTCAAAACACTAAGTGCCTCATGCCAAATGCGTCTCCAGGACGCAGATTTCTTCTCAAATAAAATCTAAATCTGAAGTCTGCTTTTTAGCATCAGTGCTGCCGTACCTGTGAGGCAGTAAAGGAACATACAACTCAAGGTTTGCTTCACTTTGGTCTTGCAGCACTTTCCCACAAAAGCCGAATTTCACCAGAGGCGCCTGTTCCTGCCACCGGCGCGCCTGTTCAGTGCCTGCGCCCACACACATACCCCAGCAGAAACCCCGCGCCGCTGGTGTCCGAAAGCAGCCGTGCTGAAATCCTTCAAAGAGTTATTTTTAAACTGAATTGGGATTTAGGAAATCGGGGTCTCGGGAAAAAAATAAACCTGTAAGTAGGGCTTGTTCCTTTCCAGCGAGCCCTAGTTACGCACACCGCAGCGCTTCGGCGCGGGGTCCCCGCGGGATGCTCGGGTGATGACGCTTCGCCGCGCCCCCGGTTCCGTGCGGAACCTCAGCCCCCGGCCCCAGGGGCCCGCACC
>NW_009260188.1:560706-576676 GCF_000687185.1 Egretta garzetta
AGGGATGCGGAGCCGGCCCATTTTAACCGGCTGCCTGGTGGTATGCCGCCTGACTTTTGAGCCAGGAAAGCTGAAGCCTTTCCCCCTTGCCGCTGTTAAAGAGTAGGACAGCACCACGAACACTAAAGATGCCGTTAAAAAGTACCCTGAGCTCCCGCACAACTGAGAGTTGGCTTGTTTAAGGAAAAAAATACACCTGTGGTGAAAAGACACAGTGAAACCGCCAAAGAACTGAGTATCCCCGCTCTCACGGGAGGAGTGGACAACTGGAAGGACTTCAGCTTGGGGAGAGGTGCACTCACATGCACCCTCCTCCTCCTCACCCCTGTGACCTAATGGGACAGACTTCTCTCTGCATGAAGGAGAGGGGGGGAGTCCAAGGGTCGTTTGCGAAGAAGTAGGGCATGCTGTTTGTATACAGCACGTAAGATAAGCTGCGCCTGCTGCAAGTATCGTTATTGGCTCCACTTTAGCTGTCAGAGCGAATAGACATCAGCAGGACATGCTGAACGTCACAACTGCCGCTCCATCCCCAAGTGTGCAGCAGTGTGTCTGGCAGAGACGCGTACAGCACAGCCAGGTGGGATCTCACGGGCTGTGCCTGCATTAGCTAAGCAGCACTGCTCAGCAGGAGTGGGTCTGCAAAGAGAAACAGCAGGTGCAGAAAGCCTGGTGTCCACATTCACTGCATCTTGGAGAGGTTTATATCAGACTTAGTCCTGTGGAATGAATGCTGATCAGCAGTTGAAATACACAAGTTGTTCTCCTAGGGTGTATTTTCTGGTTCAGCTTCATCCAATGGACATTATTCAGCTCACACCTATAACGTGATGAAAAGCCTTGCAAGGCAAGGGGGAACTGTAGGCAGAGTCTCCTCAAAAGTGCCTGATCTAGAAACGCTCATTGCCCCACAGGCATGGGGTGACTTGTAGCAGCTGCAGGAGTTGCATGTGGTGGAGCAAACATGTAGACCCACATGAGAGGTTTGCCTCAGCCTCCTGACACCAGAGAGCTCCTGGGAGAGCCTCTCCCAGTACAGATGGAGGTTACCTTGAGACGTCTCAGGGCACAGTGCCGACACCTCTGAACTTACACGGAGTCTAATTTTGAGACGTAGCAGGCTTGTGTGCCGAGCAACATTTGAAAAGTGATGGAGAAGAAGTTTTTCCATAGGGAACAGGAAAAAATGGCTCCCTAGCTCATGTGATCAATCAGAAAATGCCCTCCTGAACCTCACCCTCTATGTGTTAACAGCGCGGGGTCAAGGGGAAATCTGCAACGCCGTGTTTGCTTGTATCTGTGCCACATGTGGCAACTCTAATGAGCAATTGATTGCAGCTACACACGCTATTTAGCAAACACCATGGAACATGCTGTAGCAGAGTAGCTGCTGTACATCTTTTAAAAATCCCTAGGATGAGATTATTGCTCTCCTGTTTGGGTTATACTGTGTCAGATTTTTTTAAAAGATAGTGGATGATTTTAGTTTATTTTTGGTGGTGAATCATCAGTCTATATGTAAGATGCTGTGCTTGCTACTTAGGGAACAGGGCATGCTATTTAACATACCTGGGAAGATGGCCTGGTATTTTCGTGTTTTGCGTAGCTGCAGCTTCCTCTTTACTTACAGTTCAGTGGGAACTATCAGGAGCTTAGCTTTAAGGTAGAGCTTCAGGCTTTGCCAGCCTGAAGACACACCTATGGAAATATTGAACAATAATGCTGTTGGAGCAGGTGACTGCCAAAAAAGAAGTAGGTGTGCATTGTAAACTTCTAACGATAAGACTGGGGGTAGCTTCCACACTAACAGACACTGCTTGGGGTGCCCTACTTGCTTTTCTGCTGCTCCGCAACCCAAACCCAGCCAGCCATTTGTTTGTCACCATTTGGTTTTCACCATTTAATGTGTCACCTTCCACATTTATGCAGAGCAAGGACAGCAGTTAACCACAGCATATGCATCATGATAATCATTCCCTTATCTTCTTCAAAAACCACATTCTTTAGACAATCAGTTAGCCTTGCTCTGCTTATGCCAACTCAAGGGAGGGAGGAGAATAAATTAATATGACTTCAGCAGAAATTAATCTCTTCAGAACTGTAGAGGTGAAATAGGATTCTTGCCACAAAACAACAGTTCCCTGTAAAATCTTCCATGGAAAGGGACAGAAAAAAGACAAACATATCAATGCAAATAGTGAAGTCACACAGCTCCAAATTTGTACATATGTAATCCATCAACATTGTGGTTTTACTAGTCCTGATAAAACATTAAGGGAAAATAAATATTATTTTTACCATATTTGCTCAAATAAGGCTCATATATTCCACTTCCCCAGATTTTGCCCTCAAAATCCAAGGTACTTGAGTGTTTTGCGATGTGCCAACACTCTGCATTATTGTAGAATCTTCTCTGTCTTTTTGGTCTTTTGCAGACACGCAGGTGCTTGCTCCTCCCACCCTCCCAGCTGGCTGGATAGGGACTGATGAGGACACCCATAGACAGCACCGTGCTGCCACAGGGGCTGGGTTTTGACCAGATGCCTTTTTTCACAGGCAGAATGAGCACAGTTGTGTCTGTAAAACCTGTGCAAATATGCACGTGCTTCACCTTTACAAATCAATCACGTCGGATATGGACTTTATTCTTGTATTTCAAGATCCTTGAATGCAGCCTTTATTTGCATCTAACAAATCTTAAGAGGCACAGAATGCTTGATAGGATGAATAAAGGCAGTAGTATGAAATGTCTAAAGCTTCTTGTGTGCTTGTGGGGTTTTTTCATCTTGTTAAAACCTGGATAAGCCAGGAAAGAACAAGAAGGAGTATAGAGAAGAAGATGTGGTACAAATTGCACCTGCAAATCCTTCCCTTAACTGTAGTGACATCGAATTCCACTCAGCTTCAAGAAAGCCACAGGGCAAAGGCATAAATGTCCAGAAAAGTGGGAAGATAAAAAAATGGGGAATTGTGGGAATACCAGTGGAGGATGGCTTCTATTCTTATACTTCTATAGTGAAAAGGAAAGGCAGAAAAAAAAGAGGAAACATAACAAATCAGTGATGGGAAGGGAAAAAAATGGTGAGCTCTTTGCCCCACCAAATGATGCAAGTGAACACTTCCCTAAACAATGTTTCAGTTAAAAATAATTTCTTAATTCTTCCAAGTAAACATATTTGAGATTTCCGCCTAGAACTGCCTTTCTGAATAAATTCCATTATATTTGAAAAAGCTGCTAGGTAGATGTGTGAAGCACAAGAATACGCAAACATAGATACACACGAACCCCAGCACTCACACTCAAAATGTAGCATAACTTGCTTAAAAATCATCTACTTTAGGGTTGTGTCAGTGGGAACTGGACTAACATGGCAATGGGTGAGAGACTGCAGCACTGGGAGCATCAAAGTGGAAAAGATTTGCACGGCTCCTGCTGTGGTAGGCAACTGCACAAGCCCTTTCATAAATTGTTCAAGCTCCATGTTAAAATTAGTTAGGATTTGACTTTGCTTTTAATGGAAGGTAGGAAAAAGTCAGGAAGAGAGAGTAAGACCCAACATGGCAGAAAAGAGAGAACCAGGTAACGGCAAGGGGAAAAAAAATTAATGTTTTTTACACATTATGCTACCTGTTTTAAATGCTTCTACCTTCTCAGCTCACACCCCATATGTTGCACTCAATATCGATGGTTAATCAAAATCAAGCAACAAATGTGTTAATCTTTAATGTTTACTTAGCCATACAGACCAGGAGGTGGTGACCCCCAGAGTAGCATTACTAAGATGTTTTAGTTTTATGTTACATGTTCCAGTATTTTACGTTACCTTTCTGTTATTTTCACAAAAAACAAGCTCTCCTCCACTAGTTTAGTAAAAAAAAAAAAAAAACAAAAATCCAAATGAGCTGCAAAACTATGCCCCTGCTTCCAAACACATAATGAAACCTTAATGTGAATAAGCATACCTTCACAATCAAAGCTGGGCTTCTGATCTACCTGGATAATAATTCACTTGCAATATCATTGGCTCAGACTGAATATCAGCTTTAGCATTGTTGGTGCAGGTGTAACTTAATGAATTCAGGGTCATTTTATCTGGCACTTAGTTGCTTATATTGGTGTTGGGAGCATTAGGTCCTTCAGTTTTTCAGAGCAAGCAGCACCATTAAACTGCTACAGAGCAATATAAATCAAGAGATTTTTCTTAGACCTCATACAACAACTGACAAAAATGTTATAGTCACCAGATTCATCACATTTTTATACAACCAAGCAAACAGAACTGACTACAATAATTTTTGTTTGGCTATTGTTTTTTGCTATTTTTTCAACAGCGTATGAAAATCAGTGTGGAAATATAAGAGAAATAGTCTAGTCTGAAGAACTCACTGTCAAATATGCAGAGATGAGAACAGGATCCTGAACGTAGAATGGGACCTCTGCTTGTATGCTTCTCCACTGCACTGGGACACATATTTTAGTCAAGTTACATGCATAGTACAAGCAACGAGGACAGAAAAAAGTGCGCGATTGCAGAGTCAAGTCACATGCCCATTTAGAGCATCTTGGGGTGCATGAGTGTATGTGGTTGATAAGCACATGTGTGCATGCCTAAAAGACATACATCTTGATTTAACCTATTAACACATCTCTGTATTAAGTCACTGCAGGCTGAAAAACAAGAATGGAAGTAGTAGGGAAAAGGTATCCATTGGTATTTTTCAGAAGTTGATGTTATTTTTCATTGTTTATCAGAGCATAAATTATTTTCATTGTCCAGTTTAATAGGAGTTACAAAACATCGTATAATAATAAAAATATTTCAGGATTTGTATCTCAGAGATAAATTTTCCATCTTCCATTTACTGAAGAGCCATCTACCCCTAATTTAATGCTGCTCAACAGCAGAATTCTGTGTTACCCAGCTCTCTTGCCTCTCACCAGCGTGACTAACTTTGCCTGACCTGCCACAGAGAACTGAAAGAAATCCCTCTGTTTCAAAAGTGGAAAATCATACACTGCCTTTCATGCTTCTTACATGAATGTGTTTTTCAGCCCTCTGTGAAAACTTCTAATATGCTCATTACTGGCAATACTGAAATAAATTCAGCCATGGTCCCCTAGGTGCAACTGTTTAATGCCCCTTGCCCCCAGTTATGACAGAATGGCCCAATACATCTGAAAAATAATTATCTTCCTATCGGGTATTTGCTGCCGTTTACCAACCAGCTATAGGGGCTGAGGAATACGATGAACGCTTCAAACAAGTTTTAATCAAATAGCTGCCAGAAAATGCCCAGAACAGAAATCTTTGCTGTTTTTATAAACAATATGTAATTAATGTATGAAAAAATGCATATTTGAATTTTCACCAACACAACTGTTTTCCCCAGGAAATCACAGTTAAAAGCTGAAGTGAATGTTCCTTTAGAAAGTGCACTTTGTTTATAGAAATAGCCTTAGCAGTTAATGTCTGGCAAAGCTTCAAACTTGGAATTACATTATGCTGGTAATTTCAACTTTATCATCTTAAATAGATCCAGTTTAGATGTATGAATACAAGCAAAGTAGGACAGCCCTCAAAGAACTGCCTTTAAGCAGGCTTTACTCTATCCCATGAAGCTTTGTAATTCCTTCTGTTATTATTAATAGCTGTTAAGTGCTGACAGCATGCTTGGCACTGAATGAAACGCAGGAGCAGACATGGTTCTTGTTAAGGGTGGCCCTCGGGAGGCCATTTACTGTGTGTAACAACAACAACAACTTTATTGGAGTAGTAACCCACTAACACAGCTGCAGCGCGGGTGTCAGGAGATGTCGCTGTTTAGACAAAATAGTGATGTGCACACGCATGCAGATATGACTCTTTTACACATTAATTTTGTCACAGCCAGCAAAGCTATCAGCTGAGCAGACAAGACTTTCTGAGGTAGCCAGTGAAAAGCTGTGGCCCAGAGTACCATTTTTGCAGGGTTTTTTGCCCCCAGCGGCAGGTGTACAGACCACTGGGAGAGGCCAAACGCTTAGGAGCACCAGAGGTGCTGGACGCACTGGGATGGAAGAAGGACCTCAAGAGGCAAACCTCTGCTGCTAGGGGTTATGGCAGGTTCAGCCACAGGATTCAAGGAAATGGCAGGAAAGGACAGGCAAGGATTTCAAGCAGAGGAGCCTTGAAGCTGTCTTAGGTGGATGGCTTCCTTCTGAGCCAGGAGCTACAGAAGTGTTGAAAAAAAGATTTAAAGAGACTGAGGGGATGGCGTGGGACGTGGCTGTAGACCCTGAAGCCAAGACATCTTGGGGAAGCCAAGCTGGTGCTCCAGAGAGGAAGACAGGGTCTCTGCTCTTGTGCCGCAGGGACACCTGGCATGCCCACTGGACACCATCTGTCTACAGTCATGGGTAGCATACAGAGATGATGCCCAGTTCTTGATGTCAAGGTCCTATCAGATGTCGTTGGCCAGTTTTAGCGTAGGCAAGATCAGAGCTCTGCTGCGTCATCACCTGGGAGAAGAGGAGAGGAGAGGAGAGGAGAGGAGAAGGAGAGGGGAAGGAGAGGAGAAGGAGAGGGGAAGGAGAGGGGAAGGAGAGGAGAAGGAGAGGGGAAGGAGAGGGGAAGGAGAGGAGAAGGAGAGGAGAAGGAGAGGGGAAGGAGAGGAGAGGCAGCAGCACCAAAACTCTGCTGACAAGTTCACACTTTAACATCTATGTGAGTCAGGAGCTTTGCAGGGGATATTGACCCCCCAGCTCCTGATGGGGCAGCTGTGCAGTGCCCAAAGCAGAAGAAAAGGTGACTGCCTCCCCCACCCAGTGAGGCGGGTGCTCACATCCACCAGTGGGTCTGACCGGACACATAAATGCCACAAAGGCAGGGGTGGCCATCCTCTGCTGTCTTCCCTGTCTGCCCTAGTTACTCCGCCCCTGTGTCCAAGTACAGCTGTTGATATTTCAGGTGGAGTCGTGTTTGATTCTCCTTCTCCAGGGCTCTGCTACTCCAGCCATGGCTGCAACCAACCTTACATTAAGCAGGTCTTGCTGGGGGCTTCTGACCTGTAAGCACGAGGGCTAAAGCTCCACAGAGCTAGATGCTGCACCATGTGGGAGGTAAGTTACCCCTGGGCGCACAGATGCTGGTCAGTGATAATGGCAGGAGAAAGTAGGTCCAAACATGTCAAATAGTTCTCTTGAAACGGTTTATCTCAGTTTCACTGTAATTGCCAGGCTGGCTTGTCTCTGGCTGCACAAAACCTTCCCTCTCCCCCCCACCAAACACCACCTACTCTCAAACATATTCTAACAAAGCCTCCTCCCCTCTTTACTGTTTGCCTTCTGACACTAATTTTAGATGCATCTGCTTTTCAAGTACCTTTGCCTAAAAGCAACCAGATTGTCAGAAAATGCTTGATAACACTCTGAAAACCGCATAGCTTTAAGGTGTTAATGCTGGTTACTCCAAAAGTTTTTAATTCAAAAGTCATTAGTCATTATAGCTATTTAGGCTATAAAAGGTATGAATGAAATTGATTTTTTCACTTCCTAAGGAATAGCCTTGCTTTCCATACTCCTATATGCAGTGTTTCCAATGTTGCTAATGCCTGCTTCTCTGCAAGCCCATTGATTCTGACTGCTGTATTAACAGTCAGATTTGCTAAGGCTGTTCTCTGCACAGTGTCTAGAAGAGTTACACCCATTTGATCATGGAAGTATTTTTTAAAGGAGCATTGGAGGGGGTGGCACAGGGGTGAGGACTGCAGGAACTGCATAGTGACTGTGCAGAATGAGCTAACTTCCCTATCATTCCTCTGCTGGGAACATGCTCTCACACATCACATGAGAGCAAAGCTGTGATGGCGTTATTTGCAGACAGGCACCATGGGGTGGATGTTTTCCAATGCACGGAAGGAGTCTGAGATCATAGGCTCCCTGCCCAGATTACTGGGATCTACTGTACTGCTGTGGCTGCAATACAAGAGGCAGAAGTGCCAGCAAGGCTAGGGCTGGTTGCCTCAGGTACGGGCAATCATGTAGAGGGGGCAGCACAGAGGGCTGAACAAACTGTTTGAAAAGCTGAATAAATATTCAAACAGTTCACCCATGATGCTACAGCTGGACTACTAGGAGTGTCAAAGTTGATTTCCAGCTGTGCTGCATCATGTTGCACTGGCTGAGGAGCAGACCTCCTTCCACGCTCCTTGCATCACTTTGGTGCTGATATAATCTTAGTCTAAGCGAAGATGAAAGGTACGATGTGATGGCCAATCCAGAAGTGGCTCATTTTCTAGGATATTTTGGTCATGACAGCAGAAACAATATATCTGTTACAATATAGTGAATAGGAAGCACTTCACTGAAATTACTGTTGCCTCATTAAAATCAGTATTTAAATATCCTCGATTTCTCCTTTCTTTCAAAGAAAAATCTAAATGAAAAGACTTGGGGATAGAGAAGATGTCTCCCCCACACTCACTGTTTACTACCGTTTGCTGCCTTTCACATCATGGTTGTTCTTTAAGCCCAAGGCCATTCCCAATCTCCCTCCTCAACACTGCATCCACTTGACACATCTCCTATCGCTGCTCCTTGTATCCTTCTGCACTTCAGAATAGAGTATGCTTGATTTAATAGTTTTTTAAACACTTAACTCCACCACCACCACACTAAGAAGAGCAACCTTGTGCCTCTACTGCAGAAATAGCCTGTTTATTTTGCTGTTGTGTTAGTAAATTAACCAGAATTTCACTTCTCCGTTATCACCGCAGAGAAGATGGTCATAAAGGCATTTCCAGGCAGGCTTTGAGAAGAAGTAAATGTAGAGCTGCAAAGCATCCTAATTAACACACAAAATAGGCCTGGCAATCCTCATAGTACTTAATATGTCATCTTCTTCCTATCTCTTAAACCAAATAATCTGCAAACCACTGCTATATTGGAGCATCATATCTGCTATAACTTATGTCAGCTTGGATCACACACACACACCCCTTTTTCTTAAACAATGTTTGGCAGCCAACTGAGTGTGGAAACTAGACTGTTTTACATTAGTCAGCAGTACATTTAAATCTTACTTACCAAATGATTTACTGTGGATTACAAATTCTTATATGGCATTTTAAGTTAATGATTAGGCAAAGTAATATATCACTGAAATGATTGGGTGCATATGTATTTGTCTTCGATGATTCTAAATTTCTCTTTGGTTTGGAAGACTTCTCTACTCTTATTTTCCCCAGTTGAAGAAAAAAAAAAATCAGAGAAAAGGGTAGAAGACCTCAACATTTCTGCCTGTCTTCTCCAACTATTGCTTAAGTCAAGAGGATTTTCCTCCCCGCAGGAGAGTCAGGTCATGAAGAGACACTGGTAAGTTGGTTAGTGCTCTCCAGAGAGATATTGGCAGGTGTCAGTATTGCACAGCATTTCCACACCTTACTGTGTCCCAACAACAGGAGGAAAAGCTGGAGGGAAAAGTATTAACACTTTGTATCAAGTAAAATAGTGGATGAACCATCTAGAAAGACAAAATGTTTTGGCAGAATAGGTAAAGTGGAGTATTCCACAGGAAAAAAAAAAAAAACAAAACGAAACTGTAGTCATTCTCCATGAACAGACATTTCTGCAGACTTCTGAACATTGTAGGTGTCCTATGACAGTGGAAAAAAGGGATTTGCTGACTCTATCTAGCAAGTGGACTTTGAAACCCAAGTGAAAAAAGAAAGGTAGAACACACTAATAAAACATGGGCTATTGCACCAGATGCTCACAGGTGATTGGAATCCTTAAAAAGAAACAGTGACATAAAATAAATTGTTTATTTTATTGCTGTGGGCCAGGATCCTGCAAGTGCTGAAAGATAACAAGCAACTTTGCATTTACAACATAAATGAAATAAGGAAGACAATTATCTTTGCTTCAGAGGCAATAAAAATAAAGGAAACCATTCATCAGTGCAAAGTTACCTGTGTGTAACCACATGCAGATCAGGACTCGTGGCCCTAACGCTCCACCTGTTGCATGGAAACTGCTGCACACTTGGTTTCACTGGGGCTGTGTGTGGCTGTAGCGATCCATTCATGTGATACTCATGCCTGGCATAGCAAAAATAGGCAAGATACGCATTGCGTACTCACTTTGGCACCAACCAGGTCTTTCACCTGCAGTTTCAGATGGTTGACAAAAACCAGACAGCATTACTGCAACCTTTATTTAATTTATTAATGTCCTTAGGTCTTACTCAAAGCATATAATGAATAATTAAAAAAAAAAGAAGTGCTACAAATGAAGGAGTGATCTGATAGTTATTCTTAACTTCTGCTTGTACTTGCCCATCGTCTCCTCAGGTTTCCAGCACATTCCATAACAGATCAGACTCTGTATGCTCCTCAGAGAAGTCTACCGCAGACCATACCACAGGGGGTATGTAATTTCCACCATCATGACTCTTCACTAGAAGTTTTTAAAGAAAGGCGCCTGCACCAAAACCAGAGATGTTAGGTCCTCTTCCTCAGCCAATGCCAACACTTAAGAGATGACATGAGGAGAGAGGCATTTACTGGGACGAAGTTTCAGATCATCAGACAAGGCCACTACTTTGTGACGGCCCTAGGACAAAACTGAGAAACACTGCCAATCATAAATCATAGACACAATGTTGTTTGATGGCAAGGTAGATTGAAATGGATGATGTTCAGGAGGAGTATCCAAAAAGAGAGTTCAGGAGAAATCTAACCCTGAAGTGAACAAGGCAGGGATAACAATAGCATTATGAGCCTACCTGGAAAAAAAAAAAAATCATAGATTCTCACCCCAGAAAATCACAAGACTGCAATACAAGTAAGGAACAAAAGCTGTCACAAACTAGGGGTGACACCAGCCAGCCTGGACTGAAATCCAGAATTCAGCCTAAAGTGCCCAGTTTTCCTATAGAGTGCATACACACCTAAGAAGAGGGCCCAAGCAGTTCTGAGATGGAGCATGGAGTTGCACAGAATGGGCTAATGAAGAATGGTAGGGACAGGGGAGCACGTGAAATCCTGTCTGACCATCTGCAATTTAAGCACCTGATGGATAGCTCTGTAGGAAACTGTCTTCACCTACATGAGTAACATGGCCAAGTACCCGCTTTGGATCATGGGGTCCACACAGAACATGGGTTTTGCCTCAGGTGAAGAGAATATTACCATTGGCTATATAGTTAAAAAAAAAAAAAAAAAAGGTGGATTACAGCATTTTCTTTGGAAGTGGGAAGGATGGCTTCATTTCCCATCTTAGCCAAGTGGCTGGTGACTTGCAGTTGCATCTGTCCTATCCATAAAAGCACATACGTTCTTCATTCCTCCTGTAGCTGTATGGAGTGAAGAATTTAGGCTAATACAGCAAAGGAGGATGGCTCTAGCCTCATAACCAGCATCACATGGAAGGCATGGGAGTTCTGGGTCTTTGAGTCCTCTTCTGAGGAATTAAAAATAAAAGCATTAGGTTAGAAGTATTAGCAGAGCAGGAAGCAGGTACCAGAAGCATAACTGAATGCCTGAAACCCAAGGAGCCAGAGCTGTGCTCCATCACACTGAGTTTTGGGTTAATTTCTGCAGTGCAGCTGAGCGTAAGAAGGGTGGTGGCTTAGATAATTTCATGGCAAATGGGAAACACAGATTTCACCTAAGATTTTTCAGCCTCTGGGGATGAGGAGGACATCGAACCCACTTTAGTCTCAGTGTTATATATACAACGGGCTCCACCATTTAGTCCTGCTTTTCAAGCTGGCATCTGGCAGCATATTTAATCCAAAATATTTTAGGTCCAAAGTCAGGTCTCCCTGGTGTCTCCTAGATGAGCTTAAAAGTCACCTGCTCAGATAGGTCACATAGGGAAGGGCTGGTTAGGGAGAGAACTGGCAAAAAAATTAAACTAATATTCCAGGCTGAAACTGGAGTCTCAAGATCCATATTGTACTCATCAGGCCTTGGCATTGGAAGGGGGAAGAGAAAGACTGGGTAGTAACCTTTAGCAAAATTGTGTGGTGGTGCCCATAATGACTGCAATTCCTCCTGCATAGACAGCAAAGCTCAGTATTGACCTGACACCCAGGTTTCTGGATTTTGAACAGACTTAAGTAAGAGTAATGGTCTCAGGCTTCAGAGTAAAATGATTCAAGGTAGGGACTGTAAATGTAAACACCTGGATCAGCAGCCCACTTGGGATTTTGTGGGACCCAGTGGACATCCAGTTCTTTCTCAGCCCTTTCTAAATACCTATATATTTCATTGTAACCTACCCCAAGAGACTGCATAAATGGTCCAATGTGACACAACAGGATAATGATGACAAGATGGCTCTAAGCCTTAGACTGTGTTGCTTCTGCTTTCAAAAAGGTGAAGTCTAGTACAGAAGAGTTTTGTATGTAATGCTCTGTGAGCTAGAAGAAAGACAATCTTTGCTAAACAGACTCCTTCTAAAGGCCCAAGACACAATCCTCATGGAATTTATTTTTTCTTCCAGCTAAGACAGCAGGATTGAGCCTTAAAGAATCTTTGTTAAACTAGTTAATAGATTATTGTCCAAAGTAAACATATTTCAGTAAGTGCAAGACTGTTTTTTTCCTCCCTCTTTCCGTCTTTTGTTCAACTTCAACTCAGCTATTTATGATTCATTTCATGAGACACTAGGTTTTCTCTGAAGGCACTAAAAAGGGCCAGAGCTATCAAACAGTTTTAGCGACTAGTGCCAACAAGGAACTGTTTTCCTCCATGCTATAAAACAGGCACTGTCAATAGACTACAACCGGCAATAAACTATTAAAAAAGGAATTTATGATGGCTACTTATTATCCTCCTGAAATAATGTTGTTACAAGACTGCCCTTTCCAGTCCTCCGCAGGGATCACATGGCAGATATCTAACAAAGGGAAAGGCCCAGATCCGCAGGGACTGGCTGCAAACAGCCCAGGAATTGCCCCGTGCTACGTGGGCGCACACTGCACTGGGGTTTCAAAGCAGCAGAGCAATTGTCCCACATTGGACTTCGGCTTTTTATGCATGGTTTAAGGTGGGATCTTAGTTAAGTTATGCATAGAACACGCTGAATCATTTTAATAGCCAAAATCAAATTATGTAGGAATGTCTATTATTGTTCAGCAAGGAGTCTGTGAGCCGCGAGGTTAAAATCAGAAGTGGCACAAACCTCAGATGGAATCATATCTGCCTCCTTTTTTTAAAACCCAGTTCTACTTCTTCTCCCTTCCTCTCCAGCCCCATAGCAGGCTTTCTTCTCTGCTGAAGCATCTGCCGCCGTTAGGTTGACATTTGACCGTGGTATGGATCTGTAATTGCTATAAACTGTGGTCTATCACTGGCATCAGTGGAACTATCCTGTCTTACTCCAGTTAATGAACTGTTGCCTTCAATAAATATTTTAGGAAAGGAATGGGAAACGACACAAGGGTTTGTCTCCTTTTGCTCCAGACCTTCGCCCCATGCGCTTCTGGAGGTCCCGATGTGTCAGACCGGAGGCACACGGGCTGCAGTCCAGGCTGAGCATACCGCGCTGGGGGGATGTCTCCTGATCACGGGCGTCTTTCAGAAATGACAGAGAAGGTCCCACAAGTGCGTAGGGAAAATAGGGGGGAGGTCTGAAGAGCTCAAGGGAAAAGGAACTTTTGGGTCTAGAGAAGGGAAAGCTGGGCTGAGCTGGGAAAAAGAGGGGAAAAATGAAGTGGGGAGAAACGGGGTAGAAGGGGAAGAGATGAGATTACCCACATCACTGAGATGCGAGGGAAAAAAAAAAACCAACACCAAAAAAACCCAAAAAACAAACAAACAAAAAACCACAGTTGTGGCATCAAGATTCCCGAATGTCCCGATGACTGGCGGCGGAGGTTTCAAGGGGGGTTCTATTTTTTAATAGCAGGTATTCGCTCGAGGACGCGACGCTTATTCTCAGCAAGGGGGGCTACTCCAGCGTTTTTAAACCCAGTTTTGTTAATTTTATGAACTCCAAACAAAGCACGTACAGCACAGAAAATCGGGAAACGGCATGCACAGAGACCTCAAACGAAAACCGGAGGGGTTTTTACCAATAGCGTCTCTACGCTGCGAGCCCTGGCGAGCGCGGAGCCAAAGCGGGCGGCTGCTGCTGCTGCTGCCCTGATCCCTAAGCTGGGTTTTACCGTGTGCTCGGCTGTTACTTCCCAGCGAAGGAGACGGCCCTGCCTGTGACCGTCCCTTGCTGGCTGCTCGACTTCACAACTCAGCTGTGTCAAGACCGCATCTCTGCAGCCAGAGGAGTGACAATTAAAATATCAAGAGGGCATGAGCAGCCCATATATCCCGCAAAACCGCCGAAAGCAGAAGTTGCTCGCTTCTATCTAGGAGCGCCTGTTTGTGTTATTGCTTCTCAGTAGGTTTAATAACAATTATAAGGCCACCTTTTATTTCCACAGCACCTTTCGCCCCTGAGATGCTCCCACGGCCCGCGAGCACCCACCAGGGCCGTGGTGGGGGAGCCGAGCCTGCGGCCGGCTGCGCAACGAAACCTCCCCTTCCCTGGGAGCCCCTGCGGCGAAATGCGCTCATTAATCATTATTTGACTCTTTTTGCCGGCGTATGAATGGTCTAAAGTGAAACCACCACCTTTCATTTAGCCCTGAGAGGACCGCAGTAAAACAAATTAAATCTTTAAAACCTACGGTATTTCAGTATTTTTTAAGCAAGGGACTTTGGAGGCAAGTAAACAAGAAAAGTGTTTAAGTGTGCACGAACAGAAAGAACCATTTAATTAAAAGCATGAAAGAGGAAGAAAGACCACATTCGTTCCTGCTTTTCGGTAACATATGCCTATCCTATAATTGCCTGTAAACAGCCACTGCAAAAGCAACTCAGATTAGTGGCTTTCTGAATGAGGGATGGAAACTCTGACGACTTTAGCTGTCGAAAGCTTACGTGAACTTGTGCTGTACCGCGGAGGGGAGGGAAGAAAAAAAGAAAACCAAACCTATAGACACGCTAGCTTGCAGGGATATTTTTCCAGTTATCACCTTGGCAAGATACAGTTTTGTACTTCCAAAGCCGAGATCTCTCCCTCTCCAGCACCGGTTTTGCACTCTCCCAAATCTCCTCCACTTCCCTTCCTCCCTCCCTCCCTCCCTCTCCCGAGCTTTCCACGGGTTTGTGCAAATCACCCGCAAAAATGCCCCTGGGGATCTCTCCGCGGTGCCGGGAGCCGGCGGGAGAGCGGGGGGCTCTGTCAGAGGCTCCCGCTACCCCCGCACGGCCGCGGCGCCCCCGGGGTACGGGCAGCGAGGGCCGCTCTCCTGGGCCGCCCCATCTCCTCCACACAGCCTCGAAAACCCTTTTTTTTTCCCCGGTGAGAGGGGAGAGGTAGCCCCCTGCCAAGCGCCTCGGTAAGACGACCGCACGTTTTAGGAGAGGGCTGCAGAGGTGTTCGGGGGGAGACAGGAGAGGGTCGGAGGAGGACAAAAACCAGGGGTGTGCCCATGGGGGGCTCTGCGGGTCCCCTCACAAGCTCGCTGCCCCCAGAGCGGGCACAGCCGAAGCCCCGCAGCGGCAAGGTCGCCTGAGGCATCCCACCGCCCCCCAGCTGGAAGGGTGGGTGAAAGCCGGGTTCCTCGCTGGGGACCCGCGGGGGGGAGCGCCGGGCTGGCCTCGGTGCCCGCCCCTCAGCCCGTTTTGTGAATAACGCTTTGGTTACAGCGCGCTCGTCCTCCCCGGCATCGCTGCGCCGGGCTACTATTTTACAAGGCGACCGATCCGGGAAAGGGGGGTTTGCATCGACAAGGGCGCGTTGTCCACCCTGCGGTGTTAAACCACGCCAGGTTCCGTGGCTACCTCGACGGCTTGTTTCAGGCACAAACACCAGCGTGCCAAGCCGGCACCAATTCCACCCCCTTCCTTCCCCGACCTGCAATCCGGGTGGTTGCACCGGGACCACCACGGATGCTCGGGGCGGGGGGGAGGAATTTGTTCC
>NW_009260188.1:576730-580118 GCF_000687185.1 Egretta garzetta
CCTCCGCTCCTTGAAAGGCACCGCCGGGGTTCTTCTGCTGTGCCTGCGGCCCCGGGCGGATCCCAGAGCGGGGGAGCACGCAGACCCCCTCTGCGCCAGCTGACCGCGGAAATCTGGTTTTGAGTACGTGTGTGGGTTTTCTTGCATGACAGGGTTTTCCATTACCTGTTGATTGGGATCACGTTCACAGGGGAAGCTTTCGATATAATGCTGTTTTCGCTCACTGTAAATCCCACATGTCGCAGTCAAATGCTTACCAGCTGGGAGGGCCAGAGCAGTAAAACCCAGCAATTCTGTTTCATCGTAAATCAAGTTTATGAACTGTACTACAAGGTATATAACTCCGGAGGCTGCGCTCTTTAGCGGTAAATGGCTGTTGAAATGTTCGACCGCGGCATTGTCAAACTCCCTTTTTCCACCTAAAACCTGACACGAGCTAATTCTTACAGCGATCGGCGCCTCTTGTTTAATTTGGAAGAAAACGACCTGGCACAAATTGTATTAGGCAAACAGAAACGTGAACCTGGAAGTGTAACATTTAGGATACACACACACACCCCCCCATACCCCCCTCCAGGCGCTGATGCCGCATCCAGCCTGCGGTTCTGATTCGCATATTTGTAATCAGATGTGTGCCGGCGCCTGGCCGCGGCAGGCTGCCGCGCAGTTGCAGTCAAAGAATAAGCGACCTCATTTTATAAAAGGAAATGTAAAAGCACCCCTTCAAAATTCGGTTTAAAGGGCGCTTCCCACTCTCCTACTTCCCCCCACCCCGTTCTGTACTTGCAATCCGTACAACGAGATCAGAAGAGAATTACGCCCGCACAAAACAAATCCCATTCCAGCGTACGTGGTTATTTCTTCCTCGCATTTGATTCCTTTACTGATTTATTCGGGAGCGTTTTAGGAAAAGAGGAGCTGGAGGAACAAACCCGTGGTGTCCTCTCGCCGGTGCTCGGAGGCTGCTTTGCAGTAGACTGAGGTCACTCTTGCACCTCTCGTTCAAACTTCAGACTACCACCTAGACCGGAATTCAGCGTTTCTTCTTTGGGGTTTGATGCCGAGCTAGGTAGGAGTATGAAGGTTCCCCAGGGGTATCCGGGGAAAGGTAGTTTAGTGCGTTATTTGGTCTTAGTTTTTTCGTAACAATACTTACGATTTCTGGGAGGTTTTCAGAACGAACCACGGCGTTTAGCAAGTCACCGGTGATTATTACCTTTATAATCACAACCACGAATGTTGCGACGACTCCCGATAAAACATATCGATCCCGCAGCAAAGCAACATAATAAAAGATTTGGGTAGACTCCTCCGAGTCCCGGGAGGCAAGGTAGGGTCTCTGTCAGGGCTCTGCAGCTTGTCAAAACTTGTCTAATCAGAGGAAGTGAAAGTGGGGAAGAAAAGAATTGGGATTTCGCTGTGCAACTTTAGAGCTGGGATACGGGTTAGGGATCGAGTGGAATTGGATTTGCTGAAGCCAGGGTGCTGGTGAGACTGCGGCGGGCGTTTAGGCTAGGAAATACCGCTGATACCTTGTCATTTTTTCTCTAAAAAAGTCACCCGAAAGATTCCCGTGAGAAACATCTGTCAAGATTTTACCCGAGGGGGAAAGAAAAAAGAAACCGCACGCCACACGCCCACGCACACCGCATTTAAATGACAACCTGTTATATGCTGAGGATTCCCGGGACCCTCAAAGAGGTGTATCTTACCTTTGAACCGATTTAGAGATACTTTAAAACTAATTATTGCTCAGTTTAATGATTGTTCCTTTTTCCCGTCCGGCAGCAGGAGATTTTGTCATAGAAAAAGCTCCAGAGATATCCGCAACCGCCTCGAGAAAGCAGGGAGACATCTCTCCCCGTGGGACCGGGCTTGCGTTTTCTGTTCTAGTGTACTTATTTTAATGTTTCTCCATCCGAGCTTCCGCTCGTTATTTTTCTACAGTTGAGGAAAAGAGCAACAACAAAAAAATAACCCCGAGGATGATCTCGCTGGCGTTTGCCCGTGTGTGGTACCCCGTCCCTCCTTGCGGAATTTGCTAACCGCAACCTTGATTTTCGCGTGGGGTTACGGCGTTGCCGGCGTGGACGGCGTCGGCAGAAGCAGGGATGGAGGGAGCCTGTCCAGCCTGCTGCTGCCCCTGCCTCCCCTCGGGGTAAATGGGGGCCTGGCCATGGGCAGCTTCCCTGCTCTATGTTTTGGCGCTATGAAAACAGAGACTGGTTTTGTTTTGGTGGTTTTTTTTTTTTTCATATCCTTAACATTTTAAAATATGTTTTTAAAATATTTTTTCCATGTAAACTATAGACAGTCTGTCTACGCAGACAGATTTAGATTAGCTGCTAAGAATGCTTAAAGTTCAGGATAAATAGGAAGAAAACTGCTGTCCCTCGCAAGGTCGTCATAATACTGTAAAATAAGACTGGGAGATCGAAACCCTCCCATCCATTTTATTCCTCGGGGGGTTCTGAAGTCAACCAGCTCCTGGGTGTTTGCGTTTTTACACAGATTAAAAAAATAATTACTTTTTAATTATTTTTTTTTTTTTTTGGTACGGAAGTGAGCTCTAGCAGTGGAGCCTGCTCCGCTGGAATTAGCTATTGCCACCCTTTCCTGTGCCTCTTTTTATCCGCCACCCTTCGGGTCAGTTTCGTACGATAAACCGTATTACAGTTTAGCCGGCAATTAGTACCGCACCACCTAACCCACAACAGTTCCAAAAATGCATCTCCGTTCACGTTCGCAAGCGCCGCTGCCCTAGCAGGGGTGCGGCTGCTGAAGACCGCGTTTAGGACAGGCACTCGCTGTGCCCCTCTCCTCCGGAGGAGCTGAGCTCCGTTTTTCCGCCCCGCTTTCGGAGGAGAGACCATAACCTCGCTTTACTTCCCAAAGGGAAAAGCAAAGCAGCTGCCTGTTCCCGGTCTTCGCACGTCCGACGCCTCAATGCTATCGTATTGACCATTAATATGCAGACATCACGTCGTGTTTAAAAAGTTTAGCTTGTCCGGCTGGGCAGCGAAGCGCTGGCTTGAGCCGACCCTAATGTGGGGCAGAAGAAGATGGAGACAGGACCAGGCGAGAGACAGAAGGCGGCCGGGAAGAGCTTTATTAGATAAATGTATTAATCTGGATCCCAGCTGTATTTGCAGCGTTTTCCAGGATTCCTTTCAAAAAATCTTTCTTGTCGGATGTGGGTTTCCCTAATTAATCACTCATGCCGTTGTATACTTTACAGCTCAAGAGTGTAATTTCAGTCAGTTGTTTTGAAGCGCCTTACTGTTCCCATCTGATTTGCATTCGCCGATTAAAGCCTACAAGAAACGTAAGGCTTGTAGATGGGAATCCCGGCACCCCCCGAAACGGACCCCGGCACCGGGAAGACTCC
>NW_009260188.1:580682-595917 GCF_000687185.1 Egretta garzetta
CTGCGCCGCGGATGCCCGGGGACGTCTCGCTTCATCTGTCACCAGCTCTGCTCGCCTGCCCAGCTGTCAAAACAGGGGGTGTCTTTTTCATTCCAGCTCACAAAGTACCAAAGGGGAAAGGGGCTTTAATGCCTGTGTTTGGACACAAGCAATTATCCCTAATTATTGTTTTTCTTTTGAGCCTGCCCGTCCTGCTGGAGAGCCAGCAGATGAGCATGCCCTAATCCTCCCCAGTCGGTTGATCTCAGTGGGTTTTGCGGGACAAACCGGGCGAGAAGGCTTCGTAGCTTTCATCTCGATGTGAGTTTTGAACTGATTGAAACTCGTTGCGATGGGAGAATTAACCTCGGAGCCCAGGCTTTCAATGGCCCCTGATAAGAGATTATACGTGTTGATGGCAAGCTTTTCTTGGCAAAATGTTTTCAAAGGACTCGGAGCTGTTAAATCAAAGCCCTATTGAATTGGTCGTAGGCCCCTTTAGAGCTCTTCTTCCTTCTTCATTCCCCGGTACTGTGTGTTGGTAATTACTGGCAGGGGTGGGAGAAGGAAAACAGAAAATCCTCTCGGAGGTACACCCCCATGCGCACAGGGGTGATGAGCAACATCAGCCAGAGAACTACAGGGAAGCCAGTGGAAAATTTGCTTAATCCCACAGAGGACAACTCTGTAAACACTCAGGCCAGTGCAAGATAAATGCCGTTCTGCTGCAGTCACCTGTCATATGTCCGCTTCTTGCTTTTGTGGGGTTGCAATAGCAAGCCAAGGGCTCATGCTTCAGTGTTATTTCCTCAATAATTCACCCTCTTACGTACATAACAAATAATTAAGAGAGAGGAAATTCACAGAAAAGCTAGAGGCTATATGGATCTTTCAGCCGTGTGTGTGTGTGTGTGTGTATGTCTAAGAAAAGCCAAGTAATACTTAAGAACAGCAGAAACCTGAATGAGATCTCTTTAAAAAGGAGCCACTTGTTCTTCGAGTTTGCTTCTTCTCCACCCATCCGAAGTGTGCGTCCCAGGCTCCAGAATTGCACGTCTTGGTAAAGAGTCACAATAATGATGAAATTTGGATCACATTTAGTTGAATACTTCCTCCTCCACTGTCTCAGAACAGCGTCTTTGAAAAAGCCTGTGTGCAAGCGTGAAAGCTGTCCGCTCCCACCACTCTTATGACTTAGGCAATCTCTGTGCGCTGATCCACCCTGGATTTATAAATGTATGTGCGTTTGTTCAGAGATGGTTCTGGGACAATGGATGTAGTTCTGAGTTTAACTGTGGAAGGCTAAGGCCTAACAGAAGAATTTTTTCTGCCAAGTAGAGGAGGAGATAAGCGTTTTCCAATAGACAGGCAGTCCACTTCAAGAGAAGCACTGACAAGAGCGTGGCACCCACTGCAGAAAGCTGATGAGCTGGAAAAAGAAAACCACTTAGCCCTGCATCGGTATCTGCTGGCAGGCAAGGAGAGATGTTTGGATGGGCCAAACCTTATTTATATGGGTATTACATAGGACTTCAGGACATTCTTATTAAAATGACATGCCAGTTGGATGTTGAGAGAAATAAAACATTGATATCCAAGTCTGGAAACATATGAATAAAAGAATTTTATGAGAGCTGCTGATTACCCTCTCCAACATGGTAATCTGCAGTAGTAATGAAGAGGCAGTGGAAGTAGCTGCAATACGGTGATAGGCAAACCACTTGATGATAAAACTGCTAGAAGCTGCCTGAGAGGGAAGAGATCAGTGTGGCCAGGAGCTGGATTGCTGTAAACCTCCACAACAACCTGTGGAGGCATTACAGCTAGCCACCTCGGCCCATGCCTCAGCTGTAGGAGCCCTGGGTTCAGGGCAATCGGAAGCGTGTGCTGTGTGCTGGTAGTCACGCTACCAAGACTGTCAGTTTTTAACATTGATGTTTTATTACATTTGCCTTTTCTTCTTTGTTTAGAATATTTGTGTGTGAGGGAACATTGTTGGTGTTAAAGTGCTCTGCTGGTTACTGGTACACCTTGGGTTCCCATCTCCTGATCCAAGCTCAAGCCAATGTAATTTACTGAAACCTCCATGACCTTGAACTCAGTCCTTTTTAATGCCTATAAGTGTCTGCCAGAACACAAACATGTAGTCTTTTTTTTTTGTTTCATTTACAAACTTGAGCCATAATTATTAAAATGTTCTGATTAAACTGCACTTGCACAGGCAGTATGAGTGCCAGGACAGTAACATTTACTTTGAAAGTGATGTTAAATTGCCACAAATATCCAAGCTGTTTGGGATCCATTCAGCTTGAATTCTATTACAGAAATTTTTTGCTAGCAGGTCATTTAGTGGGAGGCTTGATAGTAGTTGAAAAATATGGTTTTGAGTTGAAAATTGGTAGGGGGTTTTTTGTTTGACTTTGTCAAACAGTATCTCAACACCAAATGGAATTACAAAATGCACATTTTGACTTACTCAGTTCTTACTGTTGACTGGGCCTGTGAGTATTGTGGAGATTCTGGGAAGAATAATAATAGCTTTAGTTGTTCTGACTGTTTTGATTGTTGGAGTGTTCTGCAAGGGATCCTAGAGAGTTCACAGGCTGTGCAGGGTCTCAGCAGAATTAATACATTGCACAGGATCTCTTTTTCTTTGGTGAAGTGCCTGAATCATTGCTAAACTGTTGCAAAACTTGTCAGGAAGTATGTACTTGCAGAGTTTATGCTCTCCATAGAAGCAAACAGCTGCAATGTGGATTCTGTAGCTTACATAGGATGAAAGAAACCTGTAATAGTTAAAGTAGATAGAATAGAGTGGCTTTATGTATATTTGGCAACTCTGAAGAGACATCTGGGGCCAAGACTGTTTCATTGCTACTTCAGAAATGCCTGCAAGTCCCGAACAGTTAGAAAGTTTGCCACAGAAAATAGTGTGCATCCAATTTATAAAACTAAAGGGCTGGTTGCAGCCCCAAAGACCTTAAAATTTATATACTCACTTGGATCCAGCAGGCAGATGGTGGAAACATGGTATAACAGCAATACCTTTATCAGTCCCAGCAGCAGCTGCAGCACACCAGCTCTCAGCCAAGGTCACGGGCCAGCAGCCCAGGCAGATGCAGTCTCTTTTGCCAAAGGAGAGAGACCCACGCTATCTCCTACAATGCTGGAGTTTCTGAGGTTCTTGAGACCAGGAAGGTATTTTGGCTCAGTAGCGTCCATGGTCTTGACATGTGGAAGAGTTTTGGTTCTCACAGCCCCTGGCCAAAATTCGTGGCATAAAAATAAATAACTTTGCCATTTATACATCTCCATCCTACTCATACCAGGACTTCCAGTGTCTTAGCTCTCACTCTCCAGACTCGGCAAATGAGTCTTGGTTCCCTAGAGCAAGGAGGCTGTATTCGTATTTCCCAGATAAACTCCACACATCACAGGACCGCTGTTGGTCACATAGACTGACTAACCAGCCCAGAAGGAGTTCCAACATGTTTCTGTCCAGCCCCTAAGTAGCAAAAACTAACATTGCTATAACTATTTTCTCCCCTCATACGGATTTGCCATCTAATCACATACAAATAAGTATATAGCCCAGTCACCTCCACTGCATTATTCTTTGCCATAGGTCAACAAATGCTTCATTCTTCAAAGCAATAACTAGACCATGTAGAATTAGACTTCAGTTGTTGCTCAGCAGGAGCAAAGGGGAGCTCTTATGTGAAAGTACCATATGGGCCAAATCCCACAGTCCTTATTTTTATACACACTACTTACTTGTGAATATTTCTATTGGTCCCTGTAATTGTTTTCAACTTTTATTACCATCAAAGGGTGAAAAATAGTGGGAATAGTTACCATACATGTTGTGTCAAGTACTTAATATATGGTGTTGCAGAGAGACAGAGCAATGGTTGTATCCAGAACCCAGTTGCCAAGCATTAAATCTTTTTTAGCTATGAGTGAGTTTTGTTTTTTGACTCACATTTGTTTTTTAATAAGGTTATTATTTTAAGTAAAATATAAATATTTGGAGAGTTACTACTTGTTTAATGAAAGTTTTCCTAGGTAAGATAATTACGTTTCTGTACACCTTGATATAATGTAGCAGGATTTGAAAAAAAATTTGTTCAAGGAAATCTGCAAACACTTAAATGAGGACTTTTATAGACCATTTTTTATTGCTTATGAGAGCCAAAAATGAAAATGTTCTAGCCTGTAGCAGGTGCCACAAGTCACAGAGAAGAGTAATTACATGCAAATACTGCAAGGGAAAGCAATGCTAGCTGGTAGAGTTTAATGACATTAAAAAAAATACAGGCAGAGGCAAGTTAAGATGCACAACCCTGTGCTCAGACATAACTCAGTGGTTAAAAGTCCCTTTGCTGACATGATGTTGGGTGCTTAGCTCATTCTGGCACACTGTCCATGGGTTATCTAAGATGCAGAGTAACGTACAAAATCAGATATTCTTTGCAGAGGCAGAAGCTTGGATTAACTCGCTTTTACTATTCTGCTTTCTATAGCCATGTCAGAAGGGAATCTTAGTACAGAATCTTTTGCTTAATGTGCCTTATGTATAGCTCAATTACATTCTTTACATTATTATTTTTATCAATTGTTTCACTTCTTATTGCACTGTTACTCTGTGTGAAATAGTCCTGTTTTTTAAATACCTCTAAATACATAGTTCTTAAAAATCAGACCTCTTCCTCGTGCACACTCTAAAGCATACACTCATTCCCCAGCACAAAGCTACGGATCTTCCCCAAAGCCTGCCGTCTACCCCTAATGCAATACCATAGCTTGCCTATGCAGATCCCCCAGACACTCCTGTTTGATCAGCTGCAGAACTCATATCAGCTGATGGCCTTCCTTTCAGCTCCAAACATACTGTCTCTACTGCCCATACATAGATGGACACAAGCGCAAACAGGGACACGTGTTTAAAGGATTTACTGAAAGGAATCTTACTCGTTGGCTGATGATTTGAACGGTCTGTCACCACGAGGGTCTTAGCTTCCTTAGAGATTCATTCTAACCTGTTCAGTGGTTAACAAGGCTAAATGCCCTTTTGCTTTTCAAAATTTGGGAGGATGACAAACACTTCCAGTTTAAAATCACCAGGACTATAGGAGACATTTTTCCTTCATTTTGGGGGAGTTTGGGTTTTTTGTTGTTGTTTTTTGAATGGGTGTAATATTTATTGAACTGTTTGTCTGAATTCGGACACTTTATTCTGTCTTTACTTTTTGTTTTGGTAGTACGCCTTACTTCTCCTCTCACCTCATATCCTCAAAACACATCTGTGCAAATTTCCCTGGGCACACATGAGAACCAAGCCAAAAGGGATGCAAGGGGCAACCAAGCATAAGGGACTTGAGAAAGGAGCTGTGGCAAGTGCAGAGTGAGTGGCTGCCTGAATGACAGCAAGGCGAGCTGGACTTTGTAAGCTTATGCAGCTAGCGGGGTTAGGCAAAGAAATACTTTTGTGCATGCAATTATCCTGGTGTGGCTTCGAAATCAAGACGATGTCTGCACCAGGGCATGAGAACTTAGAAGCACGGGAGGAGGTCATAGACATCAAATTCTCTCCGATTATAACATCGCCTGAAAAACCAATGAAAGAGACCTTGGAAACTGATGACTTTCCAGCGGAGTGGTCAATCTGTGACTCACAAACTCTGCAGTTTGTAACCAGCAAGTGCAACTCCTGTGCTTCATGATCTGTGGCTGACTGTGGCCAAATCCCCCATGAACTGCAAGACAGTAGGCACTGAAGAGCCTAAAACCACCAGGTCATCTTGCGATGTAGCTTCATATGCAGCCTAGCCATGTCTCCCAGTGGAGCAGTAGGACCTCAGCTAGACTTTGCCATAGCTCAAGTGCTCTCTGCTTCCCTGTTTTCAGCAGTATGTGATAGATGTCTTCCATCTCTCAGTCCCTGAAGATCCTGACATACAGCTTGCCGTATGAGATGATGCTCACCCGTGGCATAAAGGTTGGAGCACAGGCTTGGGAGGCTTTGACTTTCTTACATACACATGGCAGTCTGTATTCCCTGAAGAAAAGCGAGGAATAGAGTCTTAATATGCCTGACAAATTAACCTGACAGTTTCCTCTGGATCTGAAGTGGTGGCATGTAATCAAAATCCGACAGCACAGCAGCAAAAAGGAAAAGCATTCTCTGTGCTACTTGAGAGCACCAGCCCAGACTTTACTCCAGTCTCCACCTGTGACCACTCTTGGAGACAAGCGGAAAAGACAACCCTCCCAAATAGAATACATATGCTGTAGAATGTGCTAGGGGAAAAATACTCTATTTTCCCTTTGCAGGCTCCTAGCTGAAGCCATAACATGACATGCTTCTCTTCAGTTGCATTTGGGCAAATCTTTTGAGATACTTTCACTTGAAACACTGAAGATATAACTCAAGAACAAGGCCATAGTTAAAAAGAAAAAGAAGTACTTGTATGCTTGAATTTTAACTAGGATGCATATCTGTCATTTATGTGTGTCATGTTTCATTTACCTCAGGATCACATAACACTTTCCCTGTTTCTAGTAGTCCATGGTCCAGCAAGAAATGCCTAAGTGCATGGATAACAAAGTTTTAAGACTGCAAAACCAGTGCCAGTTGATCCACAGGACCGGGAAAGCAAAATTTCTCCTGGTAGACAGTAGGAAGTGATTCACGCAATTGCATTACTTCTATTAAAAATTTCAGTCTTTAACTTCAATCTCCATCAACAGTTTTTGTAGAAGCATGACTAAAGAATCCTGATATATAGCTAACTGCATGAATAATCTCAAAAAAATTATTCATATGATGAATTTTGCCCTTTTATCCCAATTGTATTGGATTTACTTTAGCAGATGTCTGCATTTTAAATGCAGTTGGAGCATATGTTCTGAAATAATTGTTGAACTTGAAGTCATTGATGATCAGCTGCAGTGATGATGTGCTGTAGATTAGAACCGAGAAAGCAGAATATTGCAGGCATGCTCAGTTTACAGATGTTGCTGTGATAGTTTTTGGTGTCCTAGAGAGAAGTAATCAAAGACACTGAAATCAGCTGTTTCTCCTGTTAGTGCACTGGGTGCTTATTTTCTTATTATTGATTATGATTATTATTCTGTAAAAATATAACAAGCATGAAGTAAAGGAAAATAAAGCAAGGGATAGGACAATCACAAAACAATTCTGAATCAACAAATTATTTTGAAATTACATAGCAAATGCATCTTTAGAAACAATTTTAGTTTAAGTTTTTTTCCATTTCTGATCCTATTTTTTCTAATTCTGTGGAAACAAAATTCAGTCTCACTGCAATTTGTGAAGTGAAACTTCTGAGTGCCAGCTGGCTTCAGATGTTGCGTGGACCCTGTGAAGCCTTTAAGATGAATACTAAAAAGAAAGACGTAAGATACAGAAAATGCAAGGAACTTTCAAAATTCATCTCTGAAATGACAAGGGATCCTCTAAAAAATGGTAGTGTAACTGGAACAAAGGGAGGAGGGGAAAGAACACAGAGAATAGAGAGGGAGAAGGTGACAGCTAGATGTCCATGTACACGAGATGGGATACAGCATTTATTTGAGAATTAAAGGAAGATTTCATACACCTGTATGTCTTTGGCAGAACATGAGAGGTGGCTCACAACAACTAGTGATCTTTGTGGTTCTTTTCTGGGCATGATCACAAAACTGCTCCTCACAAACGTGCTTGTTTGACAAACTGCGTAAACCCATTTATCAGAGACTCATCTCCCAGATGCCCTCAATACTGCATCCAGTCAGCAAAAACGATTGCCAACCTCCCCTGGGTCAAAAAAAGGCCCATTAGAAGCATTGCTCTCCTACCCATCTGCTGAAAATGTTATCTGAGGCAGCTAATTATATGTTTCACTCTTTCATTCCCAGAATCAAATATATCTCTCCGTCTCTGTATCATTGATTACATTAACGGGAAATATTTTCAGGAATCATGGACAGTGAAATCTAATTCACCCTGAAGATACAGATAATAATCTTTCCACCTTTTCTTTTTTACTTTGTAAAACTGTTTAGAACAGGGAGAGCAAACAGGGAGAGCGTATCTGCTACAGATAAAAGTCTCTCTAAGTGTAACTTACAATAAATCTCACGTTCTTGGTAAAATTGTACTTATCTTTCAGTTTTATACCTCGTCACTGGTATGGTGTCTGAATATACCAAATTTTTGATCTTTTAATACATACTGCCATGATTTCTGAGATAACATAGTAAGATGTTGATCACACTGTGTACTGAAACAGGCAAATACTTCTCTGGAGTGTGGTCGTCTTAGTCTTGACTTTAAGTGGATTTAATTTGGAGCAGTGCCTGGCTGGGAAGAAATTACAGTGAAGATTTACTGGGTTGCACTAAGCTGAGAATTAGAGATTCAGCAAGCAGCACTCCTTTCTAGGTATTAAAAGTAAACCAATACTCCAGAGCTGTACTGGGAGGCCATCTGATACAAAGGTACCTGGATCCCCATGTCCCACCAAAAGTGAGTTGCCTAAAAATCTTGGAGAAGATGGACTTATGCTGTTGAAAGCTGCTATCTCTACCTGAAGCACAGCAATAAGACTGACCTGTTGTGCACATGACCTATTCTGCTTCTGTAGTGTCCCTGTTTCAGCTGGTTACAGTGCACATACCCTTTCTGCCCAAAATTTTTCTAAACTGCTATGACTCAGTTTTTTTCACCCAGTAGCATATTGGATGTTGATCTAAGTACTTTCATACAGTCAACGTCCTATTATTAGTTCTTGAAAGATCATTCAAACAAGGCAAGCTATTTTTGCATATATTACCTTGATCATCATGGTCAGAAAGTCTGACTTTGGCCCAAAGTCAGGAATATGTAGGACTTCCCAGGACTTTGTTCTAATCCCTCCCATGCCCTGCATAATCATAAAATCAGTCATCTGTCATTCTTCTTGCATGACAGCCATTTATGAATGTTGCTCATGAACTGGTCATTGAAATATATTCTATCAGATCACCAATATAGGCCTATTTCCTACTTTTTCTTCTTGTTTAGCACTGTATTGCTGCAGCAGACAGCAGCAACAGGGAGCTCACTGCCCTACATGAGGGAAGTGTTCCAGAAATGCAGTGATTTCCCTAGAGTGGGCCACTGGTAGTAACTTGGAGATAGGAATTGTGTGCTGCGCAAGCATTGCTGGAGAATTGCAGTGGCCACAAGTGAGCAGACAAGAGTAGCAGTAAAGCTGCACCACTGATAATGAATTGTTGGCTGCAACTTAAACCACTAACAGGCACTTTTTCTGTTATTGTACATATTCACCTTCATGACTGAAACAGGCTTTATCAGCAAGAAACTAGCTGGCTGGCATAGCTGGCTCTACATTAGCAATAATCAGCCTTAGTTATCATTGCTTGTGTATTTTCCAAAAACGCAATGTTAAAAAAGACAGCAAATGCTAAACATAGTTTCATCCAGCAGAAATGAATACTAACACAGTATGTTTTCCTCAGTGGCAGTTGCCCATACAGAATCCAGTTTGTGTATTCAGAGAATGACATTATTTGTGATAAATACATTTGTCAGCTCTTTTCATATCATTTACCACTATCCTTGGCCAAAGGACTGTAAGTGGTGGGATGTAGCATGGATTTTCTGATCTTTTTTTCTTTGGGCTCATTGTTAGTAGGAGCAATTTCAGCCTCATGGAAAATGCCTATTTGGAGATGATATGAAACCAGAAATTCTCTGAAGTAATTGGAAAAGGGCTTAAACCAGAACAGTAAATTCAGGTAAACCTCCTCCCTCTCTCTGCAAGACTAATTCTTAAACTGGATTCATAAAACTGTTTACTTTCTTTTTATTGTCACTTCCGCAGTTTTACTGATAGTTTTGTTTTACATTATCTGAAAGAGATTTATGCAAATTAACAGAACAGAACAAGGGTTTGAAGACAATTTTCTTTAGGAAGAAAACTTTATATACCTTTATGTAAAACCTACTATTTAAAGTTAGATTAAAAGTTAAAACTAAAATTAAATCTTGTATGTGATGTTCTTGAAATTCTTCAAGAGAAAACTTGAGGACATCCTGGGGAATGTTCATAAGTGCCACTTCTGCCTTGTGTCAGAAGTGGCTGAAGCAGTTTAGTTGTTAGATATAAGCACCAGCATATTTATGGTGTTGGAAAGTTGCTTATTGTGAGCTGGGTGGCCGAAACTTTGCTTATGATAGCTCCAATTCACATAGGGATGACTCCAGATTAAGAACACAGGAAAACTATGTTCTGTTTGAAATGCTTGTGTAGTCTCCCACTGGATTTTTCAGGCATTACTTCTGACATCCTGTGATCTGAAATGCTTAATTGTATACAAGTCCTGTTCACAATAAGCCAATAGAATTTTTTTTAATCCAATGGGAACGGTACTGCTAAGTAGCTCTGAAGTTAAGAGAAGGAAAAAATGCAATTCATGCACCATGCAGTGCATCAGAGATGTAGTTAATCACACAAGCATATTTTCTTTTCTTATCTGCTGGTAGACGTGTGTGTTATCAGCCGTGAAATTGGTTACAGTGCTGGAAACAATCCCTTTCAGAACAGGCTTTGTATTCCTGTTCTTTCCACGGGAATTTTGAAAATACCACTTACCTGACTGCTGGCAGGGTATTTGTTATACTTTGCTGACACACCAGTGAAAATACATACAAGAACTGTTTCAGAGTTTTAGGTCAAATTTTGCTCTTCACTATGCTAATGTTAATACAGAGAAAAGCTACTGCATTTCCACTTGTGTAACCAAAAGCAGAGTTTTGCCTTAAGGAACATGAGTGCAAATGGCAAGGTATTAAAAACACAGATGTAGAGAGAGAGGTCCATGTGTGGAACTGGTTTATATTAAGAGGCAGTTGCTGAAGCAAATGAGAGTTTTGTCCATGCAAGGCCCATTTGACCTGGTATTTTTCTTGTGAGTAGTAGTTTTAGAGAAATCTTTAACGAAGACAATTTGTTCTGTTTAGCCATGAGTGCTTCAGATTACTTCCCTTCTCCTTTCACCCTTCTGATATTTTTCTAGACTGATGCTGAACCAAGCCTCAAATCCTAGCTGTCCAGATACTCAACCGAGGTTGACAGTGCAGCCCTGATTTTTTAATGTCATCAGGGGATTATTTCCAGTCAATCAGAAATGTTGTCAGTTGTGATAAGTGGCTGCGTAGAATACATAAACCTTTCAGCTACCCTGTGCATTAAAGGCCTGCTAAATTCCCTGCACAAAATGTGTAGTGGGTAACACCTGAAGAAATTTCTGAGGAGAAAGTTTCAGTGAAAAACAAATTCAGGTCTGCTCATGTTGAACAGAGATGATAGATGATACAAAGCAAATTTATTTCAGTTTTCCATTGCCTCCTGAGCAACCTTGGCACCTGGCTTCAGCATCTCTACTAATAGGCTAATAATAGGTGAGTAATACTGCCGTAATAGATTAGTGCTCTAATAATAGATGAATAATACTCTTATTTTTTGGTTACCTTTCTGAGATGTAGATCTTGGACACTGTGGTCAGAACTTCCTCTCCCTTCATCAAAAAATTCCTCAGGAACAGGGTTGACTGGAAAGAGATGTCAGTTAGGTAGTTAATGGCTGGATTGTAACAAGCAATAGTAATAATTCTAAATTGGGCAATTTTTTAATGTATCTCAGGCTGAAGTTCTTTTCACATAATTTAAACACTAAGAAAATAATACTTTTAAGATGTCCTGTGCCGTTTTGCCAGTCACAGCACTCCGTGCTGTTTCAAATGACTCAACCACACTTGAATCTCTTAAGTAGAAGTCACTGTATGATTTGTGTGTCTGTAGACTGAATCATTGCTAATGTGTTTTGCATTGAAAGATGCAATCCTGCCTTTGGAGTAGGTGGATCTCCTGTTACTGTTTACCACCAGACTGAGTTTGGTTGGCCTCTATGGACTTGTGTGTGTGCATGAGTGCACAGGTGAAATAGGCAGAGCTCTGGAGACGTGCCAGGGACCTCCATCTTGGCTCGCTGCTAATACTCTCTACCCTAGGAAAAAATGGTAATGTATGTTTGAAAATCATGCATGCAGTAGGGTATACTATTTTATTCATAGTAATACAACATAAATCCAGGGGATTTTTGTTGGTGAAGATGGAGAGGAGGCAGGTCCAGAAAGCAAAGCTAATGTTTCTCTTGTTATTTAGCTTTGGGTCTTGCTGCCTATGCCTGATTTTACCTGAGCCTGGAAAAGGCATTGGAGCATTCCCGGATCCTGCTTTGTGTCTTCACAATGTCCTGGTGGACAGCATAAGCACAGCCTAAGCGCAGGCTCCTACCAAACACTGTGGCTCATGAGGGAAGTGGCCTTCTGCTTGCCGCAGGTCATGGCAATGTCACAATGGCACATGGAGGTAACTGGCCAGGCAGACACTTCTGAGGATCATCCTCGGTGTAGGAGAGCATGTCCTAGAGCATATTTTAGTACTTAGTGCACACATAAGGTTTTCCCTGAGCAAACTGGTTGAATGGTCACCAACCAGACCAAAAGCTGCAGCAGGTCAGCAGCGTAGACGAATGGTGAACTTAGCTGCAAAGTCACTTGGCATTGCAGGTTAGATGTTATCACCTCAAAATTAGTATTTGCTTAAAAATAGCACTGGTTTGAGCAAACAAAAACTCCTGCAGTAATCTACTGCCTTCAGAAGAGGCACAGTTATTTTTCTTGCCAGTTTGCACTATTTTTCTGATTGACCTTTATCTTTTTTAATAATCTGAGCAAGCAGCCAGAAACCTCTCACTTGTAAGCAAGGAAGAAACAGTAGTCTTGTGAGTTCCAGATATCTGCATTGGTGTAAGCTCTGTGTGTGCATAATTATTTATAAACGTAAATGGCAACGTCTACTTGCATATGCAGAATTGCTGATAACTTAGTAGATTCAATAAAGCTGCTGTTATTCCTTGCAAATGTATTTCTGAGTGTGTCTCTTAGTGTGGCGCCAGAAGTGAAATAAATTTCACTGCTTAACTTCTTTGCTGTGGCTGACTGAATGATTTCAGGCATGGCTGTGAGCAATACTTCATTCTCTGGTGCAATTCGTATACATGGGTTATTTGTGAAAAATGGACTTCTTCCAGGGAAGCATGGAAAACGATGTGAAAGAGATAAAGGAAGGACAGCTATCAGGGTGCCACACTGAATATAGAACATATGGCAAAGGATTCTTTTTGATATCTGTCTTTAGAGCTAACCTAGAGAAAGACACAACAAAATCTTAAATGGTTCGGGAAAGTAGTGGGTACCTACTGAAGAGAAACTTAATGTTTTTCATTACATCCACTGGCAATAAAACTGAAATCGCTAAAAGAATAATGTTTCTGTGAAAGTTTGGCAGATGTACAGATGAACTTCTCAGATACTGGAAAGTGCTAATGTCATTGTTTAACCCCAGCTGGCAACTAAGCCCCACTTAGCCGTTCACTCACTCCCCACCAGTGGAATGGGGGAGAGAATCGGAAAAGGTAGAGTAAAAAGGGTAAAAGTGAGGAAACAAAAGTGGGTTGAGATAAAGTCAGTTTGATAGGTAAAGGAAAAGCTATGCACGCAAGCAAAGGAAAACAAGGGATTCATTTCCTCCTTCCCACAGGCAGGCAGGCAGGTGCTCAGCCATCCCCAGGAAAGCAGGGCTCCATCATGCCTAACAGTGACTTGGGAAGACAAGCACCATCACTCCGAATGTCCTCCCCTTCCTTCTTCTTCCCCCAGCTCTATATGCTGAGCATGACATCATATGGTGTGGAATAGCCCTCTGGTCAATTTGGGTCAGCTGTCCCAGCTGTCCCCCCTCCCAGCTTCTTGTGCCCCCCCAGCCTCCTCACTGGTGGGGTGAGGTGAGGGGCAGAAAAGGCCTTGGCTCTGTGTAAGCCCTGATCAGCAGTAAGTAACACATCCCTAGGTTATCAATGCTGTTTGTGGCACAAATCCAAAACACAGCCCCATACTAGCTGCTATGAAGAAAATTAACTCTACCCCAGCCAAAACCAGCACAGCTAAGAATCAGTAACAATGCAGCTACCAAGCTTATATTGTCATGGCATTGTAACTGGACTCAGCTGGATCATCAGTATCAATCAGCAATCAGGCAAAAAAGCCTAGGACAAAACCAGCTGAAATAACTGATGATCCACACAAGATCAAGTAAAGACATAAACACAGACTGAAACAAACCAAAGCAGGTTTTGTGCACAGAAGGATAAGCAATGTAGATGTTATGGGAAAGCATTTGACAGTGACTTTTTTCATGACTTTGCCTGCAGAAAAGGAATCACTGTGCAAAAATATATGTGTAGTGCTAGAACATTTCCCTTCTAAGTGCATGGTGAGAGTAAGATCTCCTTTGATGCATTTGCCTTCACTAACATCTAATAGGTGAATCCCTGCAAATCTAAGATCATTGCCACCAATGAGTGGCAATTCCCTTCAAGAGGAAACTTAAAAAAACAAATTGAGAACCATGTGGAGATGGGGAATGTTAAATAAAGTTATACAACTAACAGAACGGATGAGCAATATGGTAACTATTAAAAACCAGACAAACCATACATGTGTATTGTTCAAATCTAAAATAAAATTGCATGATGTGGAAGAGAGAGAATTGCCCTGTAATTACACTGATAATTGAATGGGTTCAGCTTCATATAGGAAAAGAGATGTATGCTAGTTCTATAAATCAAGTACACATACTCCTGCATTTGTGTAGTTCATTTTCATTTTAACTATTTATTGGCACAAGAACTGTGTAGAAATGTTCATATATTTGCAGGTTAGGCAAAGTTGCAAACTGTTTCCTGAACACATCTGCTGTGCAGCTTATATTATAAGCTCCAAAGCAAAAAAGTGTATATTGTGTCTTTCTACTGCTTGCACAGTTTTTGAAGGAAAAAAAAATGTACAAAAGAAGAAAAGTAAGTTGCCATAACATGCCTTTCTATGGCAGTGATGGAGGAAGCGCGCATTGCCGTGTGGGATCCCAAGCACAAGCATTGGGATCAGAGACAGAGATCTGCTCTGCGCTTTTTCACATGGCATGGATGAACAGAAATCACCAAAGGCAAGGCAAGGCAGTTCTTTCATGGTTCCTGAAAGTGAAGCCTGTTGCCCCAGCAGGGTGAATCAGGCACCCACAATGAAAGCCTAGGCTCGACGTCTGGAAAGAGCGAGGCATCGCAGG
>NW_009260188.1:597199-627199 GCF_000687185.1 Egretta garzetta
TGAGCCACAATGACACACACTGAGGAGGCCCTCAAGGAGAGGTAACCAGCATCAAGCGTGGAGCAAAGCTGCCTCTAAGATGCTGTTCCTCACTGGAGCACAGTGCTTCCATGACTTGGGATTCAGAGTCTTTGGCTGCCAAACTGAGCCAGGCTCCTTCTCTTTAAAACACAGCCACCAAAGCTACTGCCTGCTGTCTTTTGGTAGCCTTCAAGTTTGTTCACTGGAGCAGAGAATGAGATACTAATGTGTGGTCTGTGAAGAGAGAGACCCATCTCTTAGACTGTGGTGCAGAGAAGTGTCAGAAAGGAGCTTTAACCTCTGCTGCAGAAGTATACAACCTGCATAGCCAATGTATAGCCATGGACATTTTAGGATGGATAAGCTGGTATTCAATTACTCAAAGCTTAGACAAGCTTTGCAGCTATTAGCCTGTGGGTTTTCTGGATTATTTTCTTGGATCTGAGTACTTCCTAAGCGTCATTTTGCATGTCAAAGTAGCCTTTCTACACCTTCCCATTAGCCCCTCCAGCTACATGTGTACTGTCTCAGGGGTCAGGCAAGGCAACAACCCAAAGCCCAATGTGTTTTCAGACCCAGGTCCTACACCCATATTGCCTCTGGTAGGAGTCAAGCATTTCCCGTTTCTCACCCTGCAATACCTCTACATTTGGATGACATTACTATACAGGGGCTTTCCTGCCAAAATATTCTCCCTAGTGTAATTCCCTAGGAAACTTTACTGTGAAGAGGAACCCCTGCCCCATCTGCTGCAAGATGACAATGACATTCTAATACCACATTTAAAGACATGATGCAGGCTACAGAGTTAGGCTGCAGTCATGCAACTTTATTACTTGTTTAATTTGAAAACAACGTAGAAAAAAATGTAATTCTACTCACTTGTGGCTTCCCCATCTGGAGGGCATTGAGCTAGTCTCACTGAGAGAGCTGCCACAAATATATTGGGTGGATAGGAGCCCTGCTAATGTCAGTAGGATGTGCACACTATCACTCATTGATTCTATAGGGTTTTTTAGTACAAGCACCAAGGAGGGACTATGCCCTTGCATTAACTGACATTTCCATATATATTAGGACATCCCGGTGTTTGGAATTTATACACTGATTAAAACAAAACCCAAATCATGTACTGCTCAGTTATGCCATCTCTTTGCAGGCTGACAATGTTTTATAGCGCTAGGTGTAAGCCCTAGGAAAAGCAGCAGCTATTGGGATGTGTAATTCAAGCATGGTTAAAAAAACAAAAGACTGAAGTAAGAGAGCAAAGAGGAAGGAGTAATTTTAGATGGCTAATGGAGAGAGCACTGCAAGGAGAGCATGTGCCACTTAGCAAGGCCTGGGGCTCTCATGGCCCCAGAGGAGGCTCTGCTGCTGCTTAGTGCTGAGTGCCAGGGCCCTCCCATTGCTGCATGACTGGCTGCATCATGGTGCAAGGCGCATCATGGAAAGCCAAATAATAAGGCTCCTCTCAGCTGACTTTAGATACCTCCCAGAAATAGACCTGCATCCAAATCGTACATCTTGGCTCCTTTACAGTCAACTAAAACTTCTGGAGAAGAAATTATCTCACTGATCTCTTGTTGGCGAGATGAATTGCATTCCGAAAATGTCCTTGATCTTTTTTTTTTTCCCACTACTGTAAAGGAAAGCCAGATTATTTGCTTGATGTACAATTTATTTTTATAAAACAAAGAAGTCTCACTCTTGACACATGAGTTGCCGTGGTAGGAAAGTAGTTGTGTCAAGGGGAGGAGAATTTGGAGTTTACCAGAATTGTCTGCGTACATGCACTCCACCCAAACAGCCAAGCTGTTAGCCCTAAGTTGCAAACTAACAGGCCATTCTCAAAACTTCCTTCACCCTGATTTGGAGCGTGGATTGAACTCAGCTCTCACACATCCCAGGAGAGTAGATCCACTGCCAATCTGTTGGATAATTGCACTCCCTCTCTCCCATAGAAGCTGTTCTGTTTTGTATGAATAATTAACTGGTCATTGCAGCAGTGGTTTGGACCTAACTTGCCTACATCCCAGATGAGCATGCTAACTAGCAGGCTGGAGAATCACTCACTTACATTTCCCATTCCCCTGTCTGCCCAATAAACACTTAATTATTTATACAAAGGGATTTATATAGCTTAAAGAGAAGAAAGGCTCATTTGGGGATAGCCTGGGGAATGGGAGACCTGAATCCAAGTCTTTGCTCTGAATCGGGCCAAAAGAGAATCTGAAGACTGTTCTCTCTGCCTTCAGGTAAGTTCTTGCTCTCGGGACCTTTGAGTTAAGTCTTGTGCATGCAACAGGGCACAGGGAAAGACCTTCCTCCCCCAAATACCGTAGCAGTGAAGACTAGCTGCCTGCTTCCAAAAGAGGGCCCATAGCTGAGAACCCCAGCTGGATGTGGCTGGGACTCATGCACCTGCATACCTTAGACATTGCTGTCCCTAGCATTTCACAGCAGGAGAGTGTCTCTCTCAGACACCAAAACCTTCCTATAGTGTGTGGAGTACGTGAGAATTGCTGCTTTGGGAATGAAGATCCCAAAGGGACCATAAACCTCAGTGTTACATCTTTGTCATCTCTCCCCTTGTTCCCCTGATTCCATAAATTGACCACAGGGGCTCCAGGAAATTATAACTGAGTCTTTAAACACAGCTGTTAGGTTTAATACCTGATGTAAACTTGAATTCTTCAGCTGAATCAGTGCACTTTGGCTGCATCTGTACTGCCCAGGCTTTTGCATTTCTTTCAGGTGTGGCAGTAAGATCTACTCGCATGTAGGGGTGGGATTCCAGTGTACACTGCGTACTTCTACCACTCGGGTGCCAAACGACTCAGGGGGCACTGGCAAAAGTAGTGCCCCTCCGCACACTGAGATGTGGGTGCATGTGGGCAGTTAGGAGACTGTGCTCTAGTGCAAAATTAGGCTTTACACCCATGCAGCAGGAGGGACACTAGTCCAACACATGGACACGCTGTTTTCAGGTACAGATGTGACATTTTAAGAGACAAATGTCCTCCAGAGTCTTCACTGTGCTTTGTGAGTATTCAAGGAAAAAATATTTCTGATTATATTCTGATGTGTTCTGAAGAAAGCTGCAGTCCAGAAAGAGGGGAAATTCCACCTGAAACCACATTATGAACCGAATGAGGACTAATCAGTGATTTAAAAAAAAAAGTGTTCTTACTCCTTCCCATTAGAAGTGTCTGTGCCAGCAAAGATATGAAGAGAGACCAAATCTGCTTCTACCAGATAAGTGTGGGGCCCTGAAGATACCACATAGCATAGTGCCTTTACCTGTCTGACCCAGAAATGTTGCTTCAATATGTGACTGAGCAGCAGAAGGAGGGGGGGCAGTAGTCTGCCTGGGCACGCAGATTCACCTGATGCAGAAAATCCAGCTTTCTGTGTTAATGGCTCCTGCAAGAGGTAAGATCCATTGCAATAGGCTTCAACTCACAGCAATTTGCTTAAGTGAACAGATTCCTTTGCCAAAGTTAGAGAAAACCAGGTGGGGAGTTGTGTGTGTTTGGTTGGTTTTTTGAAAGAGAAAAACCAACCTTGAAGTACAGGGGTTATAGGAGGTGCTGAAATAACACAGGTAGCTTGGAAGCATGGTCTGAATCTTCACCTGTCGATTATCTTTTACAGCATTGGCTTGACTTGCCATTGTCCTCCGAAGGAGTACTTCTTTTTCAGAGAAGTGACCCTACACTTACCTGGCTTGAGATGTTAAGGCTGCAACTTCTGTCTTCCACTAGGAGAAAGTGTTAAGATTAGCCCAGGAAAAGGTTTGGAAATGAGCACAGGAATATCTGTTAAATTGAGTCATTTGTGAAGAGCAAATATTTACCTGCTGTCCACTTCAGCATGAAGGCTGAGCCTGCTGGTTATGTGCTACAAAATTTGAAATACCCCGAGCTGGCTGGGAGAGTGCCACTCTTCCTTTGTTCTTTTCTGAGCCTGAGGACCTCTGGTGTGGTTATTTTTGCTAAGTAGAGGGGTTTTTCCTCTTTTCCTCTCTGCCTGCACCTCTGAAAGCTGCTCCCTCTTGTGGCCTAGTGAGATTTATGGGATAGGAGATGAATTGACCCTTTGCATAAAAAAAAGGGGGAGCAAATCAGAGGCTTATGAACTGTAAAGGGGGCCAGTTCATAAATTTGATTTGTGTCTGACTGTCTTCATTGTTGTAAGGTACCCACATTCACCTTCCTTAGAGACAAGTAATAAATTACAGATTACTAACTAAACAATTGCAAGTTCTTAAAAAAAAAAAAAAGGATCATCCTCTTGAGTAATGATTCTCCTCTCTAGGAAACAAAAGGCAATGAGGCAATGCTCCGTTTCTCATCAGTATTATTATAATAATACATGCCACCTTCAAATCTGTTTTCCTCTGTAGGAAATAACCTCACAGTATTTTACAAAGGAAGTCATTATCATAATGTCTTAGGCATGCAAAAATGAAGGAGCTGCTCAATATCACAGTGATTTCTTTCTATTGCTAATTCAACATGCTGGTTTGGTGTGTACATTCAAAGTGACTCATTTGTCACTTTATTGACAAATTATGTCAATAAACTGAGGGTGAATTTCTATTCTGGCTATCATCAGCACTGATGATAGTGGTGTTGGTTTTGATGGACTATGATAGAACAGCTTTCTGAACTTTTAATTTTTATCATATGTCTTTGTCCAAGAGCAGGTAACTTAAAAATCAAAGAAGACCTGCAGCTAGTGCAGCTACCATCTCACAGGAGTATCCTTCTGGATGTTAGTATTAAAATGTTTCCCTCTTTGTCCAGAGTGACATGTTTTGTCTCTGCTGATATGTTTCACCAACCCATTTCACAGAGCAATATAGGAATTTATGTGGAATCCCCTCTGTCTATCTCCCTCATCCTTGTTCCTGGAAGTCTCTGGCTGCTGGGCATGGGTACAGCCAAAAAAAAGGAGCAGTTCTCCCTTTCATCTGCCAGCCCCGAAAGGACTGATCATATTTAGGGCCTATGCCCCAAAATCAAGTGTGAGTGGTGAGACGTGTCCAGGTCTGAATTATGCCCTTCCCCTCCCATTGACCTGCTTAGGGGATCTCTTATTAGATTCCTTCTCTTCTGTGAATCTTACATCTACATTTGGTTACCTTCATCCATTGAGCAGCCTGTGTGCCTGCCTGGGGGGGTGGCTTGCTTCAGATGACAGGTAGCCACTATCCTCTTGCTGGCTGCAACCTTCATTTCAGATCACACTGCCAACAGGCTTGAGGGCCACGCTGGTTTCTTTCAGCTCTTTTTCTTTTCATTCTGTGATCTGTTCCTCGCCCTTTTCTCCCTCCATGTTTTGGCTTTGGCCCGGTGCCTATTAGCATCAGCGTGAGAATTGGGTGCACAGGAGGTTGGACATCTCCTCTCTCGTGTAGCCATGGCTGCGCTGGCCTTGCTGTCTTCCCTTTCCACATGCCCTCTGGGACCTGCTGTTCCCTTTCTGTGCTCATTATTATTTTTATCCCCCCAGTCCCAAAGCCTTATTACTTCATTCCTTAACTTTGACAACCTACAGTTACCAGGCCTCTTGCTTTATCGCCCTCCAGTCTTTCCATCTGAACTTCTTGGAGCCACATGCTCCATCTCTGGCTGGCCCTTTCATCTCCCATCAGTACCTTTCTTTAGCTTTTCACATGAGATTCTAGTTTCACATCTCATCTGTGGTCTGAGCTGCATCGCTTCTCCCTGTTTCTCTCCTCGTCATGTTTCGTCTCCCTGTGCCAATCGGTCTCTCTGCTCTGCCCACCCCACCGTCCCCACTCCTTTTCTCTCCTGGTCAGGTTCCCTGTCAGTCCATATCTTCCATCTGCTCTGTCCCTCCAGAGTTTCCTCTATGCCTCTCTGTAAACATGCACTTCATCAACCAAACCAATAAACAATTCTCTGCTCTCCTCTTTAGCTGCAGAAACTTGGAAAAAAAAAAAAAAGAAAAGAAAGAAAGTCTCAAAGATTGTGAGGGTCTAACAAAACAAACAAATGATTTTTTTATTTATTATCATTTCCCGTCCAAGTATCTCCTAGGATCTATGTAGAGCGCCTGATACATGACTCTGTAAGCACTTCATCTGGAAATAATTTTTTGCAGGGCCTTCCTCCCCCCCTCCCCAGGTTAGGGACGCTGTCTTTGATTTGCCTATCAAGTAGAATGCACAGCTGTGATGCACAGCAAATGTGATACCTTATAATGTCTTAGTAATAGTGACGCAGATGTGATGACGATTAACAGTGTTTTCTCAAGAAGTTGGTGTCTATCTTAATTAAGGAATGCCTTACTGTGAATTTGGATTAATAACATTTTAGTAATCTAATCTTTTTCTCTAATCTTTTGCCTTCCATTTTTTACATATTTCAGCTTTAAATTGTGACAACCCATTCTAATATGCTCTGTGCCAGATATTTATGCTGCCTGAAACAGGCTACCTGATCATTGTGGTGGAGAGGCAGTTATGAGCTGGAGGGTGAGGAAGAGGGGAGGAAGGGTTCATACAAGGATATGAGTTGTTCTGAGTCACCTTTGGAACCTATAATTTTCCACTTACTTTAAAAACAAACAAACAAACAACAAAACCTGGTTTCTTTGTGTTTTTTGTGCAGTGTGATGAGGGCATCTTCTGTCACTTTATGTAGCATCACATGCTGAGATGTTTGCTATCCTCGGATAACCTGAAGTAACACGATGCTCTTAGAAACAGAATTGCAGATGGTATTTCATATCTAATGTGTCAGGAGTCCTCTAATAGCCACAAAAAGGTTTGAGACATCTTTTTTCTGGTTACTGAGTAGATTTTAAATGGACAAATTCAGCAGAAGCATGATGTACTCTTCTAAAATGTTTTTTGCTTCTCTTTCATGCCCCCCCCTCGACTTTGCCATAAAAGTTTACAACCATAGAAGTCAGTTGCCCTTTCATGCTGACAACATGTAATGAAGAGCGTATAGAGGCATTTTGGAGGCATTCCTTTTTACAGTAGTGTGTATACATGAAAGAATAGCCTCACTCAGCCTTCACCATCACCTCCACATGTTACATGCACACGTCTTTTTTAATCGACACATATACATTTCATATATCTGTGTTGTCACAGCTATTCTGTGGGCAAGGCTGTACTGCTCAGGGTGCCACAAGTCTGTTTTAGTGCCCTCTCAGTGACCTCTGATGTTGCCTGGGTCACTAGATTAGATGCAGTAATGCATCTAGTCTGTAGTTTTCTAGACTCATCACTCCTTTGCTCAATCAAAGCATCCTGGATTACAAGAGCAACTTGCTGCTGCTATAATGGTATGGCTCCAGATTACAGCAATGTTCATGTTTGCATGCAGAAAGGGAAAGGGAAGGATCCATAAATTTCTCATTAAAGCAAACTGAAGTCACAAGAGGAGCCTTTTCTGGATGGCGGAGGCAGGAAACTTGCACTTGATCTGCCCTTCTCTTGCCAGTGGCTTTCACCTCAGTCACTTGGAATTACCTCTAGTAAAAAGACACCAATTGCTTGAGATAATGTTATTAATAGTCATCTAATTCAGCTATCTAAGACTGTCAGAAGATATATTTGAATTAATCAAAACAAAAGTTGTTTAGGTAACTGTACCTTGGCACCAATAAGTAATAATAACAATTGGAAAGATGAGTTCCAGAAGCATTTAGAAAATACACATTATGCTATTTAGAGCACTAAACGTTAGTTAGTTTTCAAAAATACAGAAAATAACATCAAACACACCAGTAATCTTTCCTTTGAAGCCATTACAACCAACAGAGCAATTCACAGGCTTTTGCAAAATCACATAAGTGTACTTTTCTACAATAGCTCATTAAGAAACTGTTATGATTTATTGTGGTTTACGAATATTTGAAACAACTGTTATGTATCTATAAAAATTTCAAATCCCAAGTAGTGCTCATTAGTAACATAATTATTACAGAAATATTATTTTCATAGCTCTTTTATGTGCTGTGTGTGTTCAGATGTATGTCTGTAAGTAAATATTAGCTTTTCCCCTTCTTTGATATGCGTATTTCAGGATGTGCCCAGACCTCCCCTTCCACACAGGAGTGGAGCAGTCTGCAGCTGCATTGGTACAACCAAACTCAGCATTTTCAACTGGTTTTTGTCTAACCTGATTACACCTCCCTAGTTGAAAACCTCCCTGCTTAGACAGTGCAGCACCTTCCACTCTCGAAAGACCACACTGAAGGGCCCACCCCTAATTTCTTGTCTCATTTAGCCTGAAGGGAAAGTCCTCCCAACTGGAGAGCAGAAGCAATGCTGTTTCTCTTGAGAGAAACAACTCAACGGTGCTGTGCCATATACTGTACACTTAATCTAAGACATGTTTTGCTAAAAACCTCAAGTTATATTCAACATATGGCAGAGGATCATTATTTTAAGTCTTTAAGTCAAACCAGATATCCAGTTGGAGGTGGATCTATCATGATCTGGCAGCATTTTCTTTGAATGCTCAATTCTAACAAGTGTAAAAAGGAATTAAAACTTAGACTAAAGCTACAGTGATAATGCTGCAATGGTCTCATGAGGGCTTCTATGTTGCCTTTTACTAATGTCCTGCCTGCTACAAAAATGACTGGAGATTAGGATCATCTGCAATGGCATTTGCCTTCTCTCGTGACTGCTAAATCAACCTAGCCAGAAATGACATATGGACTCATAAAAATACTGCTGTAAAGCAAATTTTTCCCAAAAAAAATTAAACCCGACCCTCTTTGGAATAAGCTTTTTTTTCCCTAATGTCAGGTATTAAAAACGTTTGGAAGAAAAGATCTGTAAGGTTTTTACAGTGATTTTTATGTTAAACAGGCTGAACAACATTATATTTGGGGCTTCCTTCTCACTTTTAAACTGTGTTACCATCCATCATCTGTGCTTAAGATGAACTTTGTCCTGTGCTTCTGCCTGTCTCCCATCCCCACAGCTGACTGCTGTGTAGTAGCTTGTTGGACGGGAAAGGTAAAGCAGGTAACTCAGATCCTCGCTTGTCCCTTCCACAGCGCTCCCACGTCATAATAAAATATTTGAACAGCCTGCTCACATTTTAAAAACACAAAATTGATTATGGTAGCTAACCTTCCTTAAAGGTCCTTGCATAAAAACAGATGCCAACTAAAAGGATAATTATTAAAATGAAATGGCAAATAAGCAAGCAGACCCAAGAAGGTCAGGACAGGGGTATTTACCTGCGATCTTAACTGTGCTGTTACTAAGCGATAGCATAATCAATCCTGATTTTGCAACCACGTGATGCTGTTCAGATGCAAAAAACAATTTATGAGATACACATTAATTATGTGGAAAAATTATTTGGGAATATGATACGAGTGTGGGATTACCATATCTTAAAATTAGAGGTATCTATCACAGGTCCACAATATGGCAATAGATGTTACTAGAAAGCCTGGGGTATGTTAATCTGTGTTTGAATTTGGGCAGGACTTAAGAATTAAATCTGCATCTGTTGTGGATTTTAATTTGCTGAAAATCCAGGTGATCTGGATGCAATCAATCTAACTCAACTTTCTTAAAATGTAAAATTTACTTACTTTCAGCAAATCATAAGTAATATAAACTGCAAAACAGACTGACTTAATGGATAACTAAGACGTGTATCTTGCAACATCCCCTTCCCAAGAAGGACCAACTTTTCTTTCTCCTTCCATTTTTAACAGTTACTTGCTAAATAATGTTTTGAAAAAAGTAAGCTGGAAGTGTTTCCAATGCTTATATTACAGTCTTTATTTTTTTATTAGCAGTGGTGATTTTACACTCCCAAATAGTTCTTTGTAAATGCTGGATTAGTATTTGAGGTTAACATACCTAAGTAAATATTTAAAGAAATAAAGGAAAAATATCAAATGTTCATAGTCACTGCCTGGCATCAGGAAGCCATATTCAAAGCCTGCAGTGAACTCAGCAGTTTTTGTTTCTACCAAGTATCATCGATGCCATTCAGCACCTTGAGGAGCAATGCACAGAGAGACTTTTTTTTCTAGTTTTGGTGTAGAAATTCTGTTGTTTGATCTAAGGGGTTTTGCCTTGTAGTTTGCTTCCAATTTCGAAAAAAAAAAAAAGGGTGGAAAAAGATGAATGACACCTCTTCTGAGGAGTAATGTATTCATCCTGCTATACGCTCTGTTTCCTGCATAAGATCATGATTATTATTCCATCTTTCCTCTTAAGACAGGTCTAAAATCTCAGTCATGTGACTTGCTGAGAGCTTATTAGCAGTCTGTATAGACTGTGTGTTGTGTTGCAGGTGTCTATGTTTATTATGAAAAACTGAAATTTAAAAATCGCAATCAGTACTTTGTCTGTCTCAGCTTTCAGCCCAGCCTCCAAGTAACCTGATGCTCCAAACTCCACAGCTGCTGTCTACCCTAATATGAGATCTCAGCCAGGGGCCAGGCTCTGCTGTCATTTTCTACAGCGCAATTTCTCTATGCCAGTGGAGTTACTGGAAGTGTAGGACACATGAGAGCGTACTTTGGCACCAGAAGTCTCTGTGCTGGGAAAGGAGGATCGTATGTTTTTACTGATTAGCAGAGCTGCATTGATGCTGCTGAGAAGGGGATCTGTAACAGGGAGAGGGCACTGAGCTACCTCACTGATGGGCCCCAATTGTGTCATACATTATAGAATCATAGAATCGTGTAGGTCGGAAAAGACCTTTAAGATCATCAAGTCCAACCGTTAACCTAACCCTGCCATCCCACCGCTAAACCATGTCCCCAAGCACCTTGTCTACCCGTCTTTTAAATACCTCCAGGGATGGGGACTCGACCACGTCCCTGGGCAGCCCGTTCCAGTGCTTGGCAATTATACTTTGGTTAACATCAACGCAACTGTGGGTGCAAGAGGATTTTTTCAGTTTTCCCAAAGGGGAGCAAAGAGCAGCCTGTAGGAAATGACAAAATGTTTGGTGGGTATGTCTTACAGACAGAAATTCTTTGCAACTAGTTTTTATTTCAAGCTTTGGCTGAAAGAGTTAAGTGGGTCAGAGACACAGAGGGGCAGCTCAGGCAGGACAGGAGACTCAATTAAGTGACCACGTCTGTTCTGTGTGACAGCCAGTTGGCAGAAAATACCCTTAAAATAATGTTTTTCTTTGCAGAAACACTAGTTTAATTGTATGCTGCCTATATTTGATGTTAGCTGACCCCTTTCCTTCTGAGCATTTGTGGCATTACCAGGATTTCCACCTGTATGAATGACTTGAAATAAACTTGGATTTAGAAAGTATTTGCTTTTTTATTTTCCTCCATCTTTGCAAAAGTAGAAATTCTGCCTGCCCTCCATTTCATTATGCAGTGCAGAGGGAGAATAAACCAGTTGTAGGTATGTCACAGTGAGACAGAACCAGGACCAGATCTCATACCTCTGAATTCAATTTAATTTGGAATAGTTGGGCTATTTCTAAACTATGAGAGTTTTTCTTTGAAGGCAATTTAAAAGTATGTGTTTAAAAAATGGCCCAATCCTGTTTTGTTTCTTCATGATGCATCAAAAAATCCTGAGCAAGACTCTTGAAATGTTATTCCTGAGCATTCATTACCTTTGCAGTATCAGTAAGATCAAATTTGATCCTCCCTACATTCATTGTGCAACTTCTTGGTGATTCATGCTGAGTTCGCTCTTCTGCATGAATCTTTAACAAGATCCATTTCCTGAAAATGGATGTTAAAAATCATCCCTGCATTAGGTGGGGGTTTTCTCAGTTCTCTTGCAGATTACAGGAAAAAAAATATTTCAGTTTGCCTATTTTTGAAGGAGTGTGTCTTGTTAAAAATATTCATAGTCCCTAAATAAGACTGGGCAGGTGCAAATATCTAAATTATGACTTAGTGGGATAATGTTCTTAATTACCATGAAACCAAAAGCTTTATTCATTTTTTATTTTTTTCTTTCTATTTTTGTGCAGTTACATTGACTGATCTCCCACTAAACACTTGTGTACAATAGGAAAAACTCCAATAAGGTACTTAAAATTTGTGGATATGGAGTACAGGATCCCTCCCTTAGCCTCCCCACAAGTGCTTAGAGGAAACAATGAAATGCCACTGGCCTGGACCTGTTAAGCAGGTCCACAAGTACCTTCCACAACGTTCAGTAGGGAATCCAACTCTGAGAAGTGTTAAGCATGCATGCAAGAACATCAGGTTCAAGCAAACACAAATCTTTGTTTGACATAAATGTAACAGACTCATGGAGCTCTGACACAGACAGCAGAAATTTGCCAGCATTCCCTGTTACCGACGTGCTCATCAATCAGCATCACATTGTGCTCAGTGTTGTACAGTGCCAGAAGAGCGCTTGACTGAAGAGCTTGTAATAGAACCTGGAGGCTAGACAAAGTAAGCAGAAAGTAAGATATATTTAAACAAAATGAGGGAAGAGTGGTTAATTACATCTGAGCTGCATCTCTATTTGCCAGAATTCTATGGAGGACACAGGGGGATTCTTGTGGTTTCCTGCAGTTTTATGATTTTTGGTCTAACTTTGTGTCCACAGCAGTGATTCCTGCACTGAGATTTATGGATCACCAGGGAACTGTGAGGACATGGTAGATTTCTATGGAAATCCAGTGTTCTGCAGTGGTTTTGAGCAAAGAATATTCAAGTAAAATTTTGATGACAAGCAAGCAAAGTGGTCCTTTATCACTGAAGAGTTGTAATGATCTTTTGGCCTAGAAGGTTTAGAAACCTTTATGGGTTTCCATTGTTTGGTGGTTTTTCAGCCCACTCATACCGAAGATTACTACAGCCACCTTAATGGAACACTTTGGTTTTCATTTTTGAAAGGTTTTCTTAAAAAATTATTTCTTACTCTGCTAATTTGTGGGCTCCAACTAATTTTGGCAATTCACTCCACAGTTCTTAAGCAATGTACATCATGTGTAGGCTGTTCTTAAGCAATGCACATCATATGTAGGCTGAAGCACTAATAGTAAAACTGGAGCTTAGTAACACATGACAGAACTCTGAAGAAAAGAAAAAGGAATCTTGACTTGGTAATCTTGGCTGTGCAGTAACTACAGCACTAACACGCTGGATATAGAGAAAATTGCATGCAGAGTCTTCTACGTACCTCCAGGCAGTCCTGGTGGAAAGCTGAAGCTCTGGACTTTTCTATACAGACATATAATAATTCAAATTTGGGGCTTCTTTAAACAGAGAATATTTTCCTCCTTCACCATTATGTGTGTGTATTTAAGCCTGTATATTTTAAGTGTTTTAAGATTCTTCAGCCCTGTAACCACTACAAGCCAAGTCTGAGATCCCAGAGCTAAGAAAAGAAAACTTTTTAAGAGCTCTGGGACTGTGCTGAAAGCCAGCTAGACCAAGGGAAAAAGACCTGTAAAGAAGGCACTGGCGCTGTGAAATATATGTTTTTTAGGCAAGGTCTCAAGAAGCAAAAAAGAAATGAAATCAGTGTTTCCTTGGCCTAAAATCAAAAAGCTCCTCTTGCAAATCTGGAATATGAGGCAGTCCTTTGTGAAAGAGAAAATAGTTTTGGAGTTCAGCAATGGAGAGGTCTTGAAAGACTTTTCAGAGGTGTTGACCCAAGGTTCAGAAAGGCAATGACTTCATGCCAAGGAGCAGAAAAAGTTGAAATGCAATATGTGACCATCAACACCACAGCTAAACATGGAAGAAAACATTTTGCAGAAAATGAAAAGGGAAAAGAAAATTCATGCCAAACAAGGAACAATGCCACTGCTGTGGCAGCTAACATAGGAATGGAAGATGTCCATTGATTTTCAAACCCTCCACTGAAATACACCAGCAGAGGAAAGGCATAAGTTACAGTCAGAGTTTGGGGTCTCAAATGATGGAGGAAAGTTGTTCGTAAAGGCACAAAGAAAAGGAGGAAGCTACAAATACAAAATTAAGATGGTTAAGAAAATACTTAGTAATGACACTCAGGGATGCAAGTGAAATTAACAACTGAACTTCCACCATGGAAAGATGCCAATGAGGCACTGTACTTAAAGGTTCGAGGTGATACCATGCATACCTGGTGAGGAAAAATTTCCAGCCCTACAGAAACACGAACTGGGAACAATTGATATCTGGAACCCGGGCTTGCAGGGACATGCCAGCCCTCACTGCGGTCAGACAGAGCAACCATGCTGGTGGCCACCAGGCCACCAGTCTTTTGGCAAGCTCACGGGAGCGGGATTGCTTTGGGACACAGACTCACCGGTGAGGCACTGGGAGGACACAGCGCCTGTCAGACAACCCACAGTGCTGGCTCATCTTTTGAGGGGAAAATAGACCAGTGGAAGAACTATAAAACGTGACAGTAGATGGCATTATTTGTAGAATCAAAGAGCCAGCAATCTGAGCTGAGGCCCTAGAAACTGTAGGGAAGAAAGGGGGCAGACTCAGACTCTGCATTGACCCCAAGGAGCTGAGCGAGAACATTAAAAGGAAACATTTCCACTTGCTTGCAAGTAACAACATGTGTGCTGGGAGATCAGGAGCCAAATTCCTAAGCAAATTTGTTGCCTTGGCAGGGCTTTGGCAGATTCTCCTGGACTCAGAAAGCCAAAAGTATTGGCTTCTCAGTAAACTGCCTGGCAGATGTTGCTGTGTAAGGTCGCCTCTGGGCACGTGTCTAGGACCAGAAATGGTTCTGCTGGCACTGCTACAACTAAACTACTACTAGACTACTAAAGGTTTGTGGTTGCCATATTGAAACAACTGTTTCACTGGGACTCCTCATATCACCAGAAGAGGCCTTTTCTGGAGAACTGAGGGCCAAGAAAGGACTGAGAAGACTCATCCCGCCCCATGGTTCCTGTGTGATCTTGTACGTCGTGTCTGTTAAAGGAGTCTTTTGCAAGTGAGTTGTGGGGATTGAAATGTGCCAGAGAGTGAGGAACTAAAGTACTGTGCTGAGGGAAGCCGGGGAAAACACTGCTCTTCTCCTCCCTCTCTCAACTGTCATGCCACAACTATGACAAATAGAAACATGGATGGTATTTTTCCTGGCTACTGCAAGAGTCACCAATATTGAGAGGAAAATTGCCAGCTGGTGTAAACTAGCCCAGAGAGCTCTGTTGACTCACATCCACTGAAGACTTGGCCATACCAATATTTTAAATGAGGCATTAATTACATAATAACAATTTTGTCAGAAAACTAAGAGAGATGAATTTCACATAGGTGATCACCCCTGGCTCTGGTCTTCATTCCTCCCCAGGGGCTGTGGACCTCTGAAGGGCAATAGTCTGTAAACCTTCATGCCTGCTCTTCTTCAGTAGGGGCTGCTCAGGACAGCCCTTTCTCCTGCCTTTGGAAGTCTTGTGCCCAAGTCCTCCCCAAAGGAATTGCTGCATCATGCTAGCTGTTTTGGATGCTGGTAGGTCCTGTGGGCTTGCAGCTGGCTTGTTTTCACCCGCCATTCATTCACATCACCTGGGCTATCTTATCTTCTGCCTCGCTCTAGCATAGCTGTCTTTTCTGTTGTGTAAGAAAGTAAGCACACTGCCCCAGATTGCTTGCCCTTAGTAAAAATTGAGTAGCAAATGCTAGCCATTCCCCAAAATCTGCTTGCTTCAAACGTCACATTGGTTCAGCTCACACTCGCTCTGCTGCCGGGCAGAGATAATACCCAGGCAGCCAGCCTGGGTAGCAGCTCTGTCTCTAGCCACAGAGTAAGGCACGAGCAAGGTGAGCGGCTCCATGGCAGCCCAGGGGAGAGGACCACCAGGAAGAGGGCTGCTGCCACTTCGGTACCCGGGCTGTCCCCGTCCGCTGCTGGGGCTGCCAACGAGGGTGCCAATTAGTGCCGGTTGTGCAAGTGGTTCCCGTGATGTGGACACCTGTCTGGGAGGGAGCACACTGAAATCACCCACGCATCTCACAGAGGTCACGGAGCAGCCATTCGATGCTAATAACTTTTGGTCACTACCAACTTGGGCCGCAATCGAACCATTGACCTAGAGGTGAAAGGCTGTATATCCCATTACCAATCTGCTAAACCATCCAGTCTCCCTATTACCGCAATTTTAATTAACTGAGCCAACGACATGAAAGCTGAAGGGGGGGTGGAGAGCGGGCAAGGAAGCGAGAACACATTGGCTTTTACACAAGATTTGTTTCTTTTGAGTGGATTCTGCTTTTTGTTGAACAGCCTTGTTCTAACCTGCGCTGCCCATGAGACACTCCCCGGCCTGCTGCTCAGTGCAGGACCGGAGGGTGCAGTGTCTGTTAAGAGCCAAGTGGGTGAAACACTGCTGCTGCCCCCCCTTTACAATGCAGCCCCTGTTAGAGTGATTCCTGACATCAAGAAGATCTGAATTTTGTTCTCGTTGGGAACATTCCTTACAGCAAAACACAGAAAAAATGAAAGGAAGCCCCAACATGATAAATTCTGATATGGTCTTTTTCTGGAACAAACAAAGAAAAACCTGTTTGCTCTCAAGTTCGTGGGTGCTAGGATGCAGAGAAAGCCTGCCTTGATGGTGTCCATAACAAGGATGTGCTCAATAAGCAAAAAAGTGGATGTCTCTGACAAGCAAATGATCTGACCAGCACTAAGCTCAGCTGATACAAGTTGTAGCAACAGCTCCACGCTTGTTTGAAAGAGGAGCAAAACACTACACTCCTCTGGTGAGAAATCATGTCATTGCCAGATGCAGAAGAAAAAAACCCCAGAAAACTGAAGTTTGTTCAGTTTGGCAACAGCGCGCGTCGATTTCCTCACCTGCTCCTTTCCATGAATTTTAGTCAGTGTCTTCGCTGCTGGTTGGGAGCCTGGAGGAAGGATGGTGAGCCCTGCAGGAGCTCTGTGGTTGCCATTCTCTGTGTCACTTATGCTGTTATCACCAACAGCTCTTTGTGCAGCAAGAGCCTCCCATGGTATCTATCACCATCACTTGAATGATGTGTGCAGCCTCCGTGGGTTCAGAAGGGGAAGCAAATTATTGCCTCAGCCTCTGAGCAGGTCTGCTGCCTCTCCCCTGCCTGCATGTGGATCTTGCACTGGAATTAGACAGCAGTTGGTATTGCTCCTTTGTGCTCATGTGCTTCCTTACCCAAGCACCTATATTTCAAACAGCATTCACTCCACGGCCGAGCCTGGAGTGCTTCATGCTTGCTCTTGCATGTGTGTTTGATAAGTCATGGCATGACTAGGTTTTTTTGTGTGCAATGATTACCCACTGCGGTCTAATCCGGCAACATAAATGACAGACAGAGGGTGCCTAAAATGCAGCAGCTCCTCGGGGTCTAGCATCCTGTGAAAGCCCTGCTCCTCGCAGGCTGTTCCTGTCTCCAGAAATGCAAGCATGGGGGGAGGCTGATCACAGCTTGATTCCAGTCCCCAGCTGTGTGCAAAAGCCGCTTTTTGCTTGGGGCCTCACACACAGTACAGGCCAATCCTCAACACAGGGCTTCCTGGCGGTGGGGAACAGCTCGGCTGAAAGCCTGTGCAACCCCTCGTATGCACGAGCCTCTTTGATGCTCTCTTCCCTTGTTATATCAAACGCTTTGCATGTGTTACTTGTGTAGCAGGTCTAGAAAAAGAAAATGAGCAGAAGGAAGCCAGGACTAAACTGTGCTTTTAATTATACCTGTGGTTGGGATGGAAAGTAAAGTATTAAGCAAGCCCAAAAAAAACTTTTTCCCTCTGCCTCTCTCTGGTACCCTGTGGACTCTTCTCACGATGCACTAGCTTGTTCTTTAATAGTCTCCACTTTCCTCTTAGCACCCCTCCGGAGTGCAGCCTCCCTCTGTGCCACCCTGCTCTGTGATCCTTCACTGACCCCTCTTTCCTTGTTGCCAAAGGAGGCACTAAAGTGTCACCGCACAGACCCGGGAGTTTGTGGCACTGTGAGGAGACAGACCAGAGACGCCACGGCAGCTTTGCAGCTCAAAACGGGGTGACTTATATTAGGAACATAAACAGCAGCATCCCTGACAATGAGTTAACATTCAATTCCACTATCAGTCAAAGTACTGGAGGTGTGAATACAGGAACTGCACTGCAACATCCAGAATCTTATGAGGGGAGATACAGCAGCTGCTTGGGAGAGGGTCAGTAGTATTTCTAGCAAAACCTCCGCATTACGGGTTTGATTCAGGTCCCTCTCCTGGCACACTTGCTCTCCTCCTGTTGCTGTGCTCAAGTTGGTTAGGTGTGTACCTAGGCAGCGACCAAGAGGCAGTGAGGAAAAGCACCTCCCTCTGCATCTTTGCTGGCCATGAAGGTGTGAGCACTCCTCCTCTGTCCCAGCATAAAGCCAAAGAGGGCTACTGTAGCCCTGAGTGCTTCCTGCCACCCCTCATCAGGTGGCTGCCAGGGTTTCTGCACAGCCAGCCCATCTAATGGAGGCAACACAACTTCTTGGAGGAAAGTGGGCTCTCCGCTGGTGTTCTGGTCTCAGGAGGCATCTGCCCATGCTCAGTGGATGCTGGAATGGAAAACAGTGCATTAGCTAATTGGATAGCCCACAAATTAAGGCACAAGCTCAGATATGGGAACAGGCCTAACTAACACCATGACTGCTGTCTGAGCAATGAAAAGGATGGTTTCGGGCTCTGTTCGCTACAGCCTCTTGCTAATGTGAGCAGAGAGTAAGCCATTAATAGCGCTGGCTTTTATGCTTTTAGACTGAAAGCTTCAAAGTTAATAACCTGTTGAGATGAATAAGACAGTTCACCCACTTCAGAGCTCTTTCCCAGGCTGCCTGTAAACTCAGCATGACAAAGATTTACACTTGGTTCCTGCTTTAATAATTTGTTTTCATACCCATCATGGCTAAAAATGTGTGTTATACGTAGAAATGAAACTTTAGATTCTGGAGCACATTTCTTGCACGAGAGCAAATTCCACAAGCACAGAAGCACAACCCTGGGTTATGGTTATAACACATCCGTATCTCAGACAGGCACAGAGCGGGTGTTTTGTATGCTGATCTACAAAAGCCTGCCACAGAGGATTTATCTCCTTTTTAATGACAATGCACTCCACCTTACCTCTGCAGAGCTAGTTATTGGGAAACACTACAGCCCAGGTCCCCAGAGCAGACCTCTCCAATGCTAGCCTCCCTCCAAGAGCGTGAGACGGTGTTGCAGCCCAGAGCACCGTCTGACACATCACGATAAATTGTGGAGAAGAGGTCCTGGCATGCTCTACAGCTGGTGGATGCTCTGCTTAGCGGAGAAGTGTGGAGGGCAGTGCCTGGCTCAGTGGCTTACCCGTGGCGGTGGCACAGCACTGCAAGGCACAGCTGGCTGGGCACAGCTGGATGGCAGCCACATCTGGTGTGGGAGACAGAGAGGGAGACAGCAGGACTGTGCTGCACTAATGTGAGAAAGACAATATTAGCTGTGGGAGAGCATGAGGAGGATGGGAATCTTAACATTAGAGATCTGACAGGACTTAGAGGTCTTGTGAATGTATTACTCCCACTTGGTTCAGGGAGTTTTGCCCATCATTGTTGCTCAGAATATTTTGAATGGAACTTTGGTGGAATTTCTGGGTTTCCTGTGTCCTCACCACCCCAGCACCTTATCCCAGTGGTCTGTGGGTCTCTACATCAGATACTTCCGCTCCTGGCCTGCTGTAGCACTTGGAAATCATGGTTCCTGGATGTCCCCTAGAAGCCTCTGCTTCCTTCTATAAAGTGGCTTAAGTTCACATACTTTTTCCTTTACTTTGATGCTCACCAGCTAACTGCTGCAAAGCTCTTCATATGACCTTCAGTCGCATCAACACCCAGCCACTAAAGACAGCACCAGACTAACACCCCTAGGGACCAGGCTCACCCTGCACACAAATGAGCCACAGGAGACACCATGCCCTTGGCCATCATGGTCCCAGGCACTGCCACTGCCATGCCCAGCAGAGGCACAGGACCCTTCTTGGACCACTGCCCCATGCTGGCAGCTGTCCCTGGGGTAGCAGCAAGGGCTACCCACAATGTCGTCCATTCCACCCCCTAGACATGGAAGAGGCCAGGAAGCAGCAGCGGACTAAAACTGACCATCTGAAGTGGAGCTGCGGCAAACAAGAGACAGCCCCCAGGTATCAATGACAGAAACCTCCTGCCAGGAGCTTGACTGCATTTCAAACAGGACATGAATGCTAAGTATACAGCTTGAACCCTCTGGGGGGTTTTGGCTTTCCAAGTACTGGAGATTTGAAAATCATTGTCTACTTCTAAGTGAGAAAAGGAGGGCTTAGGGCACTCTAGCAATGAAGGCCACTGGAAGGTGGAGGAGAGGAGATCCTGCAGTCCTGACCCAGTCCCTAACCCACCTGTCTCTCAGGCCACCTTCTGCTTCCAGTTTAGGTTTTGTTTGGTTTGTTCTGGACTCGGCACCAGTTCCTGAGCACTTTACCACACTCCACAACCCAGCCTGGACCTGGGGTGGAGAAATGCCTCAGTTCTACCACTGCTGTACCCCTGGCGTGACGTTCCCTTCCATTCCCCCATGCCTGGCTCATTTGAGCTTGCCACTCTCAGGCCACAATAGCAGCAGTCCTGAGAAAGCAAAAGACAGGCACCGCTACTGACCCGGAGATTCCATTTCTCAGGGGGAATGCCATCAGTACAGCAAGGGCTTGTGTCCCTGCCCTGTGTGTAATCACCAGTCATGCGTTAAGCTTCAGCTAACGCATCAAGGGTTACCAAACTGAATTTCAGCTCAGAAGAGCAAGGCAGCATCTCCCAGTTCCCAGGACAGCAAATTCATTTCCCAGGGTAGCAGGTTCTCCACTGACCCTGCACAGATCGTTGCTCCTGTCCTGGAGTTAAGGACTTGTGTGAGCGTACCTCACTGGATTTCCCTGGGCTTGGATGGAGACGACACTTTAGTTGGTCCGAAGTGACATGATTCACTGTCATGTCATCCAGCGCAACTGTTACCTGCTCGCCATCAGGGTTGTCCTCAGCAGGACGGACCATCCATCGCCCAGCTCCATATCTCCCTGGCTGTGGGTCCTTTTCCCATCAACCTGCCCCTCTCCCTTCATTTATACACCTGCTGTCCCCAGGAACACACAGATATGCCATGCCATCACCAGCACACAGACTTCTGTCCTGCTGTTTTACTCACTGCCTCTCACATATTGCCAGTCTGTACTTTTCAGGCATGGGTACTCAGACCAGACCAGCATCAGGGAGAAAGACTCAGGTGCTGGAGCAGACTAGACCACCAGCCCCAAACTGTTTAAAGCAGCTGATGCCGTTACTGTAAGAGGAAGGAAAGATGCTTTATCTGCTTTCCTGTAACTCCCATTTTCTTGTTCAAGGAGTTTTGGTTTCCCTGGGGGAAGCTGGACCACCCAAGGATGTAGCCACACTCTGGAGCGCAGAGGAGGGTGAACATCTGCTGGCAAATAGAGAAGGGTGGGAAGAAGGGACAGCAGCAACGGGGGAGAGACAGTAAATGTTAAAAGTCATAGGCTGCAGAGAGCAAGCAAGCTCAACAAATATCCATGATGCTGATGAAACCTTGCATCTAGGGGGAGGGGAGAAGGAGTACCTGTAGTCATTTCTGCATGCCCACATCATTGAAATTTATGCATCTAGTCACACTAACAATTCTAAAACAAATCCACATGTTGTTTTCACTCGTCTTACAAAAAAGCTCTCTGTGCATCCCTTAGACCCTTGCAAATGCCCTCTGACATGCCAGTGGTGGAGTGCATGAAGTGCTTTATGGCATGGCATAGAAGTCCTGCTGGGATTCACAGTGATCTCAGCCTCTAACCCCAGGCTCCTTCATTTTAACCCTCTGTGTGTTTGCACACATCTCTTAGTAGGTTTACATAAGGGTTCTCTGTAAACAAGAGGGGGTTTCTTTTGGGTGGACTTTTTCACTTTTTCATTTTGGGCAAATGCTTTTTTCCTTCATTCAGCTGACTAGTATTCATTAGCATCTCTACGAGAGTGAAGGCCTGAGGGTATAGGCTGCAGGTGAAAGCAGCCAGTGCTGCTAAGACTATGGGCTGAGGGTGTGAACAAGCTGTGGAGGCAACATTCGAAATCAAGAGATGTTTTATTGCTTGCAAAGCAAAACACACAATGGGGTAACGCCACAAGCACTGAGGATTTCTGCAGTTTGCCAATGCGCCCTTTCTGATTTTGCTCTCCCAGCAAAGTGAAAAAGCTACACGAGCGCCCAGCATCCCATACTGGGTACCTTCCCCCCCCCAAATATCCTCCCCTCCTTGGCCTCCACTCTCAGCAGCACTGTGCTGAGGGCAGCTGGCATGCAGGAATTCGTAGGGGACAGCCCTGGGTCTAACAGCGAGGGACTGCTGTCTTGCTTTCGAGGAGACAAAAGACAATCAACACTGTTTATTTTGCTTTCCTTATCAGGTTCTCCCTACTCCACTCTAGTTGTCCCACATCAATCTTAAAATGTGAGCATCAGCCCATGTATAACATTATTTTTTATCAGTATTTTGAGGTCTCAAAACACAGCAGTGACACAAAATATCTGTGACATCTGCCACAAGAGAGAAGGAAAAAATTGTTCTTGTTTCAAATCCACCCCTAACAACACATTTCAGAAAATCCTTTCAGATTGGGAGACACCTCCCTGAGCAGATTTTTCCCCCAGAAGAAGAAGATCTTTCCACCAAAGTTGATAAAGAAGGGGTTTTTCTTTGGAACACAGGGTCACCAGAGACTTCTGATGACTTCTTCATCTGCCCTTTCATCTCCTGCCCTTGTGATTTACTGTGGCGGGGATGAAATTCCCCCAGCTAAGATTGTATATATCTTCCTGTGGCCACAGAGGCTGGCTGTCTACCTGTGAGCTCCACTATGTATCGAGGATTTCCACCAAATACAGATTCTGGAAGGGGGTTGTGCTTATGGAAAACCTTGTCTTTTCTGTAGATCCGCCTTCCTCATTGCTGTATGGGCCCATCTTGACAAATGACAAATATAAGCTATTGAGAAATGACACTGTTTTGCAGCTTTAACAGGTTACATTTTCACACATGGATGCCTCCCAAGCTCCTTCTAGCTAATGCTTCCTTACAGATTCCCCTAGGGAAAACAACTTCACCCTTACGGATACAGATGACAACAGGAGGACCTTCTAGCATTTGATCGCGCTTCTGAAAATAAAGCCACTACACTGCAGAGCATTCACTCTTACTGTGGTGTCCCAGTGAAAGGCATAAAAAAGAAGGTTGAAACTTCTCTTTGCAAAGCCCTGTGCTGCTTCTCTGCTCACATCTAGTGATATCATCTAATAGAAATAGCTTGAAAAATAGCGTGGCTATAATAGAACTGGCTTTGTTAGTTGATTTTCAGAAGATTTGTACGTTAGTTTTCAGGAGAAGGTACATTTCATAAACAGAAAGTAGGCTTTGTACTGTTACTTACAGCATGTAGTTTATCCAAAGCAGCATTTGGAAACTGAAGAAAAGGAAGAGAGGATGTTTAGATATTGTAATAACTCTGAGTTCATTTTGTAACTTAATTAAAGGGTTGTGTGATGCCATTTGTGAGTCTTCTCCAATAGGCTATTACCACATGCTGCCTTATGCAGCCTTTCTAACCTTACAGCCACCACCCTGTTTTATCATTTACATGTGTTTGGCTTGGAAAATAAACAACCAGAAAAAGTGAATGGTCTCAAAAAGAGAGAATTGTCTCTGTGTGGAGACATTGGTATAGCTGTGTATCCCCATGCGCTCGATGCAGCTTTCTCTTAAACATTTGGATTAATTTCCTGCTCAGAGTAGACCGATCCCTCACTGAAGTAAAACTCATGTCAGCTTTACCAGGAATGTTTTCAGAGTCCCCACTTGGGAAGACTACGTCTCTGAGTAGGAAAATAAACACATTGGCCTTCAGTTGGTTCACTGACTATTTTCTCTGCTGACAACACTAATTGTTCTGTCAGTCAGGATGACGATGGTTTTCAGCACCAGGTCCTGAAAGAAGGAGAGGATAATGTTGCCTTTTGTTAGTATCTGGGCTCAGAAAACCTGATGGTACCTAATTTCGCCTGTGTTCATAAAGTTAACTTAGAAACCAGGGGAGGCTGGATAGCACCTCTCAAATGGTTATGAGCTGACACAGATAAAGACAACTTTCACTGTGTCTTTCCTTATGTTTCAGATTTAACAGATTTGGAGGTATATTTCATATATGCTCACGAGTTTTTGAACTGCACTGTACTCTCAATTATGTCATTACACCAGGAAGTGACTGCATTTCCCATAGGTGTAACAAAGCAAAGCTAGGCCTGTTATTCACATCGCAACACTGACATGCAGGAAAGTTATTTTGAAAATCATAAGATTTTTTTTTTCTCCTAAATGAAGACCTTTTTTATAAAGGAGGGCTTTTCCTAGACTAGACTACTAGACTTTTTACTAATTCTAGTAGTACCAATAGGAAAATACCAGTGAGATATACCACAAAATACTGGTTCAAATCAGCACCAGTTACTAGTATAAAGCAGATAAAAACCTGTAACCAGTAGCTGAAATTACTTTGCCAAACTTCCAGACCACCTATATCCAAATCTGTTCTGACAATATTTTTCTGAAAGTTCAGTGATTTGGTTTTAAAGTGATCAGAGTACCAATGCCATATTACAAGAGCACAGAGGCCTCTCTGATTATGTGTAAGACAGTGAATATACCCCTTTCTCACACAAAAAAAGGAAATAAGAAATATCCCCAGAGTATTTCTTATACAGTAATTTCTTATACAGTATACCTACAACATAGGAAAATCAAATATTCTCTCACAGATAACACTAATACCTCCATACACAATACTGTCATCTTCTCTCACAAGCCACTCATTTCCTAACCCAGTTAATGGAACATACCCAGAAACAACTGTTTATCCTTTAATTCCTCTCCCCACAAACATCTCTCTGAGTGTTACAACCCAGAGAAGTTTGGGGGGAACTACAGCAGTACACACTTTCCCTGTAGATGGCAATACACCGTGTATTTATGAATGTGTATGTGTTAACACAAATAGATAAAGCCTCCATCTGACAAGAAACCACAATGTTAATGCGCATATACGTTTTGCATAAAGGTGGTTACACTGGTGTCATATATATGAAATATAGTGTTCAAGGCACTGGCATACCCTCACAGCAGACAGTATTTGCAACTGTCCAGTGAACTACCTCTGCTCCTGCATCCATTCAGCCAGCTGCAGAAGTCGTGCATTGCTTCCTCTTGTGTTGCACCACTTAAATAGTGCATTACGGCTTTCACACACAAAACCCCCCGGGTTTTACTGTGAGGGCAAATAAAGAAATACCCATGGTGGAGGGCGGCATTGAGCTGCTGCCTGCTCTTGGGAGAGGTCTGCTTACTTCTCTGTGCCGTGGTGTCCCGTCTTACTCGCCACCTGGCTTCTCTGTTTACATTGCAGAGATTGACTCTTACTCCACTTCCTCAAGTGCCCACAACAATGGAAACCTCCAGACAAGATCAAGACCACTAGCATATGAAGTATAGCAAGTAGCAATGGTGATGTGGCACACGTATGAAATGATGGCCTTGTCCTGAAACAGCCATCGCCTGAGCCACCCTACACAGATCACCTGACAGTCAACCCTATCTACCTTTTATACTGCACCACACCACCGCTGCTACCATGTATTCCATATTTCTCATTGTTTTCAGACCAAAACAACATAAGACAACTACTGAAGCATTAATACTACAGATATTCAACACTCTAAAACATTCACTAAAAAAAAATGCACCGATGAAACTCTGTACAGCTCCATGTGTTTAATTAGTCCGGGCCCGAATTCTCATCTCCCAAACCAGGATCTTCTTTGGGAAAAGACTTGTGGCATTAAAGTCTGACGTCTTACTCTATTCTGTGTTTGAGAATAAGTGCTCTGTCATCTTGAATATACACAGCACCTATCTATCACCCCTCTGCAAGCGCATCTAACTCATACAGAAATAAGGCTGTGGGTGTGGGAACAATTTTTATTTTGTGGGCTATATATTGCTGCTTCAAATTACTGGATGATTATGTAATTTATTATTATTGTGTGTGGGTTTTGTTCCGCTGCAGGGTGGTTCTTCTTGTTAGGATCTTTCTTTTTAATACTGATTACAGTGCCAAGGAATGTGAATGGCTATCCTTGAAATCAAAAGGAATAATTAATACACAATATCATGAAGACGTATCTTCAGTCCTACATAATAAGTGCTATACTTTTTTTTTGTTTCATTCTTGTTCTGTAGCTGTTAGGGATGGTTTCAAAAGTAGCTAGCAGGGAGATCAGTCAACTAATAACTGGTTCAGTCTTTATTCCTTTGTTAATTAATGTTGGCTGAAACTAGAGTTAACACATTGAACAAAGTCAGAGCTAAAGTACATTTTTTGGGACTCTGCAAGGCAAGGAGCCAGGGCTGAGAGCCAGGACCAGGAGTTTTGCAGTATCATATCCTTAACAAGGATCTAAAGATTCTGATGACATCAAACCTGAGGTGGAGATTTAGTAACATTTTTCTCAACTCCATGTCCACCAGAGAATAAAATAGTGATGGAAGAATTTACCAAGCTGCACAGCTACTGCAGAAAATTTTCATCTCTGGTGTCTTTCTCGTTGTGTCTTTTTTCTCCTGTTTCATCTTCTAACCTGTTCCTCTCCTGATTCTTTCCCTTTTCCACAGTATGTCAGTGTTTCTCTAGCTCGTTTGCTCTTCTCAGTCATTACTGCTGCCACACTTCACCAGACCTCAGACAGAGGTACAATCAATCATTTATGTTATTCAGATTTTGCTTTTTTGAGTGAAGGAAAACGTGGAACTTCTCACAACAAAGTAACAGCTTGTGTCTTCTTATTACTCAATGAAATAAAAGACTGCTGCTGGAAATTCTGAATGAGCTCTAGAAAATCTGGTTTTAATACAGTAATTCTAATTTTTTGGCATAGTAGTACTGCAAGATCACTTATGAGAGGGAGAAATAATAGCAATACTTAACAGAGTAAACATTTATTAGCCCTTTATTGTAGAGTTATCTTATTTCTTCACTATGAGCTAAGCTCCAAGTTTTATTTCTTCTGAAAACTAAGCCTGACTCTAACACAGACTTTCTGCACTGCCCTTTTATGTTCAAGAGACCACAAAATATTTTGCAAGATGCAATGGCAAGTAAGAAAAATAAAAATATGTAATAACATTTGAAGGTAGAACTTGCTTTTTTACCCTCTCATCCTGCTATCAGAAAAAAACATATCAATGTCACATTAACAGGGTGGGATGGGACATGCTTTAGGGAGTTACATATTTACATTTTATTATCAGGATAGCAGCGAACTGTTGTGTATTGGCAGCAAGCTGCTCTATCACAAATGGCTACTTCATTTTCGCACTGAATTAATCCTGTTGACAGACATGACATACTTCTGCTGCTGGCTTATTGTTGGTCGTCGCTGATAGGCTGATTTATGATTGAGAGGGATTGCAAGAGTGCTGCATTCTTGTAGTAAGGTCTTGTCAAGAACTGCTTAAAGCAAGTGAAGGCACAACTCCCTGCCAGGTGCACATGTACGTCCGATTTGGGGTTCAAATCCTAGTAATATCTAGGCCTGAGATTTGGAAAGTTATTGGAGTAGCTGGTGGGAATTAACACCACACTTTGGTGCTTTTTCTAGAATTTTGGACTGTATCTCTGACATCTGTCCACAGACCCACTGGGTCTTTCCCAGGCTTGTAAAGTGGCTGTATCTCTGACTGGGCTTCTCTGTAAGTTTTCACTCATCTGGATGTCTACCCAGGTTTACATAGGGGCTTTCTCATTCACCCACGCAGGCATAGCTCTCATTTTGGTTTGTGGTGTTTTGCATTTTGAAAGCTGCAATGTCTTTTTCCATAGTGGTGACAAATGCAGCTTTTGTCCCTGTCTGTTCCTTCAGAGGGGCCCTGCAAACATCCTTCTCACTTTGACCCTCTTCTCTTCCCTCTTCACAGCTCTCTGTTGGCTCCTGTTTCTCTAAGGCACCAGACATCACCAAATCTTGGTCTTCAAATCTCATTGCTGTCACAGCATCTCCACACCCTGCTACTCTTCCTCTCTCTTTCTTGGGGTTTGAGATGATCCACCTCTGCAGATCACCACTGGAGATGGGAGCTTCCAGCAGTGAAGGACTTATCCATCTCTGCACAGGGGAGGCCCAGGAGACATTACTAGCCTTTAAATAGTAAAAGTATACTGTTCAAGCACTGAGTTATCTGCAGCCCAAGTACTCCACAATGGACCTGTCTGTAGAGCAGCCACCATGTGCCCTGCGCAGTGCTGGGACAATTACTTGCTGGGAGAGATGTAAACCCTAATGAAGACCCATGGCCATGGCAGGATTCCTGTAGGGACTAGTGACAGGTATCCACAACAGTACCTTGGAGGAGTCCCCTGGTTTCTTTCCAACAGAGCATTGCACTAAGCCATTGGCCAGCTTGCTGCCGCACTGCTTTTGGTCAGGGTAGGGGGGAAATGCTGCAGTGGTCCTACAACCCAGGCAAGTGGCACCACGCCAGGGGGGATTTCAGTTTCTCTCTGCAGCTGAGCTTCTGCTTCCCAATACCCATCACTGCCTACAGCTCGCTCTCTCTCCAAGTGCTCATATTTCCCGGGTAAACATTTTACCCTCTGTCCTATTTAAAAAAAAAAAAAGGAAAACAAAATGCATCCCCCCCGGCCCCCGCAAAAAAAAAAAAAAAAAAAAAGGCATGCCAACCCCAACAGGCTGCTGCAGGAGCGCCTGCCAGGACATGGGGCAGGGAAGGTTCCCCGGGTGGCACACGTGGCCGGGGTCACCCTGCTCCCCAGCCCCCGGACCCCGCGGTCCCCCGCGGGCGCGGAGGGGCGCGGGGTCCCCGCGGGCTCCCTGCGGGGTCGGGCGAGCTGCCCTCCCCAGGCCGCCCCCGCGGCACCGGCCCTCTCTAAGACCCCGCCCGAGGCGCGGGGCAGCAACCACGAGGAGAGAAGCTTTTTTTTTTATTTTGGTTTTAAAGTGCCCCCCCCTTATTTTTGTCCCGGTGGGAACTTAAAAATAACTCCGCGGTCGTCATCGGGCACTGGGCGAGGACGTGGCAAAGCAGGGGCGCTGCACATTAGCCATTTCTATTAAAACGTTAGTAAAGTTAACGCAGCCTTGATGGCATCCGAAATACTAAATAAGAGACCAGTTTCAACCCCATTCCTCACTGGAGGGGATACACTAGTATGTTTCTTATTTTTATTTTCCTTATAGCCTGTTAAATTGACTAATAAAGTCAACACAGAGTTCTCTGTGTGGCTTCAAAAAACTCAGTAATTTTGTTAGAAAACGTTGAAATCCAACCCCAAAGTATTCAGCCCAAATATTTAGTTAAAGTAACCCTGTGGGTTAATAAACTAAACAAAGGCAAACCATGCAAAACTGCAGCAATGAAAACCAGGCTTAAATAAACGAAGGAAAGTTTATAAGAACCCTTTAGCTGGAAAAAAACAGCGAAGGAAAACGGCATGGAAGTTTAATATGAAGCATGTGATACGGAGGGGGCTCATTTTACAGGTACGCGGCTTCGCCTCGGACGGTCGTCGTACGCAGCAAAATTTCAAAAATTATTTTTCTGCTAAGCTGTGTTTCCTTTGAGACCTCATGGCAGCGGTTTCTGCTGAAGAAACCCCCGGCAGCTTTTGGTGGGCTGAGAGGACCGCTTCTCTTCCGCGCTGCAGCTCTCTCCCCACTGCCCACGCCTCACCACGTTGCTAATTTCGGTGTCTGACTTGTTTAGCTATTTCAGCTCCAGTAATGTGGTTGCAAAATATTTACCTTTCACACAAGAATCTGGATTATTTTGATTAGAGACCGATGCGCTCTTCAAAATGTTTTCTTTATGTGCAAGGGTTCTTCGAAGAGGGGCACAACAAAAGAGCTCTCTTTTCAACCACCGCTTTT
>NW_009260188.1:629513-661745 GCF_000687185.1 Egretta garzetta
CCCGGCCCGTGCCGAGCCAGGCACCGGCGCTGCCGGGGAGGGGGGGCTGGCCGCGGGGACCCCGCCGAGAGCGCAAGAAGCCCCGAGGGGAGGAAGGGACCGTGACCGCACAGCGAGTGCCCACACACTGCCAGGAGGGCAAAGCCCTGGGGGCAGTGAATGGATCCCAGGACCAGCCTGAAATTCAGACCCAGCAAACCCAGGGTGAGAGCCTCTGCTTGCACAGACACATCTGAGCCCCATCAGGTGGGGTTCAGCTTCGATCTCTGGGCAGATGAGGCTCAACCCTTGCCACGCTGCCAGTGACCTGCTCTTGACAGTGATCCAATGGGTTGCTACCATAAGGGACATGCCTGGTGTTTGGGTCTGTGCTGCGTATTTCCTCCCCGTCAGGACACCTCATTTTTCGGGGAGGTGGAGGGGAAACACAGCAGCACGGGTGCCCTGCACTGTAGGAAGGGCTTAGACAGCCCCACGCAGCTTTGTGGCTTTGTGCTGGACAGGAGAGCTGCAGGTTAGTACTCCACTCCTGAGACCTGACAAGGATCTCCATTTGGCTGCAAATCCACTGCTCAGAGGAGACCCCTGTAAGTGCAGACAGGTCCTGCAAAGACCTGGCTTTGTGGAGGGGCAGGCACAGGCACTCTGCTTGGTGCAGCATGACCTGCAGCTTGACGTGACCCTCCCACCTGCAGGGAAAAAAGCGGAGTGGCACCCAGGAGCCAGGGAGCTCCATGCTTCAGTCCTGAAAGTCTCAGGCCTCCTCAGCCCCAGCCCATCTAGCAGGCTTTTGTTTTGTCCCTGAAGTCCAGGGTCACTCTTACTGGGAGCTGCAACTCCAACACACTGTCTTGTGACTGGCCGGAAAAGCGCAAAAGCAGGAGACTGCTTGCTGATGGCGCGGAGAGCCAAACCAGGTATGGGAGCCTCATCAGGTGGCTCTGGACCTGGGCAGATCAGCTGGCTCCCCACAGTTCCCTGCAGACCAGCCCAAACTCCCCCGGCTCATCTTCAGCAAGGCAGCTTACATGCACATGCAGATGCAAACCACATACCCAAGAGACTTTCCCAGAGAGGTTCATTTCCACAGATGCTAGCTGTGTGGTCATGGATTCTCAGGAATATAATTTTTTCACATGAAAACATTTATTTTTCCTCCAGATGTCATGGTAATTAACACGTAAGGGTGCACTCTGTTAAATGTATGAGGGAGATCATGGTGCCTCCCTCACAAGTCTGCAGGAGTCCCTGGAGGACCGAGTACCAGATGGCAGTGATGAGGGTCTGACAAGTGTGCGTGGGTGCATAAAACAGGCTTCATCAAAAGTCTTACGGGAAGCTATCACAAGCTGGTCACAGAAAGAGGGACAGAAGATGGTGGCAGGTTTGTGGCAGAGAGAGGTGGCTCCAAAATCATCTAGTTGGTGTCCTGCACTGGCCAAAGGGCAAGTGCAACACGGGGGTTTTGGTCAAGAAATTAAGCTGCTTTCTGTGTTCATCGTGGTGTAATGCCATCTGTGGTATTGCCAGAAGTCCTGATCTCCTCATCTCATGGGGGAGAACTAATGAAGAACACAGTGGTGTATGGAGCATCTGCCAGAAAGAGAATAGTCTAGACAGGCACTGTCACCTGTAAACCACAGGCAGCAAGGTGAAGGAAACAGGGAAATGTTCAGGAGCTAAAGGGCAGCAAAGTGGTAAGAGGGCTTGAAGCACCCCCAGGAAGTCTGTTTTCCACCATGCAAATGTGGAACTCCTCACCCCAAGAGCCCTTGGAGCCCGGAAGTGTAAATGAGTTAAAAACCAAAGAGGTAAAGTTAGATCATGACACGACAGCCCATGGGGTTGCAGTAAATTCCTAAAGCACAGGTTGTTGGAGGCTAGGAGATTGCAGGGCAGTGCCACTCTCAGCTCGCTTGGCCCTCACGCTTTTTCTTCTCCCATTCTGGCACATTTTACTCTCTGTATAAACCAGATTGTTTTGGAACATCTCAATAACAAAGATAATGTAACAATTCATACCTAAATAGCTTATTTCATCCAAGCACCTCAGAGCCCTGCTCAGACATTGGTTAGGCTGCAAAATAGCCTTGGACTGATGCTTCATATTCAGTTTGTTTACTTCATATTTAGTAAAAACTGTGTGTACGCTTGGACCAACAGATGGAAAGATATGACAGAATTATTTAAATAGACTTTCCCCCAGTGGAAGTTCTTCCCTGAATACAGCGTGTTGCAAAAATCTCACTGGCAGTTTGAAAAGCAAAGGAAACTGAGAAGAGAACTACACTGGGAAAATATGAGGTTATGGTATAATTAAATACAATTTACTGTGCTGGGTATTTCTGATTTGATTTATGTAGGTGTATATCAGGTTAATTTCAATTTAATAGGAATTGTTCAGCTTACAATGAATTAAGTTACTTCGAGATGAGGTGTCCTTCCACAGTTTTTGTTTTGACTTGAGAAAAAAAAATGCTGTGGCTTCAGCGAGCATCTAGCAAAAACCTGATGGAAACATCTGGTGTATCTGCCTTCTCTATAGGCTCCTCTAACCTGCCAAGGCTTGCTCTTTTTTGTCTGGACTGAGTGTCAGCCAGAGCATGCCCAAGGCTCATTCTCGGGCAGGTCTCCCACACACTGATGGTAACACAGCCCTGCTTTGCATTCACAATACACAGGCAGTGGAACAGTAAGGCCCTAAATGCCCATGATCATCCTCTGACAACCAAGAGGAGGGCTCCAGTCACTTGGTGCATGGATGTTTTTCACATAAACCTTGGCAGACTCACAGAGAAGATGACCTCGGCAGAAATCTCGGGTGTGCCTACTTGTGAAACCAAAATGTTGGGAAGCACAATGCACCTCTTGCCATTGGTGGAACTACCTCAGTCAATTTATGGACTCTGGGACCTAGCAACAGACTGGCAAAGTCATGGAAATGAAGGCGGAGAGATAGCAGTTTAAGCAATGAGAGTGGACCACTGCCCTATCACTGATTTTTCATAGCTAGGTGCGCAGCCTAGCTATGAAAAGATTGCAAGGTGCTGAGCTGGAAGAGCAGAATAAGTAAATACAATGGCTCTTCATCCTACTCTTCATATTCAAGTTAACAAAATCTCCTGCTTCAAGGCTTTTATTGATGTAAAAGAATGAGCCAGCCAAAAAACATGGAAGGTAAGGGAACTGGGAATCGTTTTTTCCTTCTTTATAGTCATAGGTATCCATTAATTAATGAAAAACTGCTTGCCAGGTTTTACAAAGCACAGGGGAGCAGGTCTGTGACTTCATCAGTGTGTCCAGAATGTCTGTCTGGAAATAAAACCTCCCAAACAAGACAGATGGTTTGTTCCTCTTCATTACCGATCTGCTATCAGAGAGAAGTCCATCAGTGCTGAGGCTCTTTGGTGTAATGGAAAATAGACTACTCCTGAGAGAGAGAACTTGTCTAAAGGGAAATTATTCATGTGTAAGCTAGGGCTGGGAATACAGTTATACCAGTATTAGGCCTTCTCTACATATATGTATTCTGATATACTTCTTTTAACCTTATAATATGTAGGAAATGATCTGAGAAAAACCTGAAAGAGCTATTTTACTCTGGCATGAGGACATGCACATGGAGGGTTTTCTGGAGTTTTTGTTTCAGTAGTACCACTGGAAGCAGTGAGCATCCTTTGCAGGTGAGCCTTAGGAACTGTTCATCTCTGTTTTGGGAGCAAGCAATTTTCTGCCTGGGATTTCATAAACACAGAGATGGAGAAAGGAAACTGATTGTCCTTTGATTGAAGTCATACCTTCCTTGAAGTCCAGACACATGTTTATTTATTTATTTGCCTTCAGACATGATTAAGTGACAATGAAAGCAACCTTGAATATTTCACCATAGTAGAGAAACCTAATTTTCTCTGAGCTTGATTTAAATAAGAACTGTTCCACTATTCACGAGCCTGGAACAGGATGAAACTCCGCCCAAACATGGTCAAAGTAACTATCTACCAAAGAAATATATTTTGTGAGGTCTAGAAGTCTTTTAGTGGAGAGTTGTAAACTATATCCAGGCATCAGCTTTTTTCCTTCAAAGAGTCTCAATGATCTAGAGTTCTGTATGGCTCAAAGCTTAGATCTGTCAAGTGTGATCATTTCCAACAACATTGAATGAATTGCATGCTAGGAAGTTTTAAATACATGGAGGCACAGGTTTATTACACAGAGAGCATGGAGCTCCTTGCTGAAATACTACTCTTGCTCTGGTCACCACAATATCCTTAGGAGGACATGCACATAAGCCATTGAATAATTTTTATTGTCTTCCACATACTCTTACAACTTTTGACCTTTTTCAGTCTCCCGTGCCAAAAAAAAAATTTCCACTGGAGCTGCCAGTAACTAAACCATACATGTAGCCTTGCATCCTGCACAACTGCTTTTCTTAGTCAACTTTCACAGATGCTTTAAAACAGTCTAGAAACCTATAGGTCTGTGGACCACAAGCTGATGCAGAAAACTAATTGATCAGTTCAAGCCTGTTATCAAAATTCTGGATGAGAGCACCAAGCACACTTACCTGAGCAATAGAGATCATGGTAGATTCTTCTTTTATGGGAGCATTTGGTTCTAAAGGAATAAACCTTCCATTTAAAGGAGGGCCTTCTGCCTTTGAAACCTTCTCAGAGGCATTGTCTTTTCTTATCTGAAGCACTGCATAAGTTGAAGACAAGTTTCCCACTACTTCCCAGCTGAACCTCCTTCAGACTATTTCTACATCCTCCTCCCTGCTGCTGGCTGGCCTGGGCTCTCAACCACAGCTAGCCCATTGCCAATGCCATCTTTTGTGCATTATTTAATTCTAGTTATCTCTATAGTGTTTCTTTGATGTGACATGGTTAAAAACATTCCAGTGAAGACAGAAATCATGAATCTTTGCTCTGTGTTAACAGCATCACTATCTTCCCCACGTTGGCAGCCCCAGACCTATTGACCTAGATAGGCACACAGAAACATCTGTGGAGGCATGGTGCTCAAACAGAACGATCTGGCCTAAGTACACATGTGGTGACTTTCTGAAGCTTCAGAAACAAGGCCCTTAAGTAGGATCTGGTCCAATTGACCTGGTCAGTGCTGGTTCTGAAAACATAATGAGGATCTCCTTGGGCTGCTGTCCTGAATCAGTATGATTGCTAGTCCTGTCCTGGTTTTAGAAGACCCCCAGAGGGTCAGACAAGGTTATGTTGAAGTATCACCTCCGCCTCTCAGAGGGAGACGAGCCAACACGTTGCACTTGAAGCAGATCATGTTGTTGGTATCTTACAGATAAATAACACTTATTGCACCAATATCACACAGCGGTGTAAAATCATAATAGAGGACACACAGTGAAAACAAATGTATTTAAACATAACCACATGTTCTGTGATTCCACAGGACTAAGTCTTCAAAGTAATAATATTATTTGTAAAACACCTCCCTTGGCAAATTATGCTGGGCTGTGCAAATGCTGCAATAAAAATGTCATTTGGGATATTATGTAAAATCATTCAAGTAAAACTCCAAATGAGAAGAGCAAATAAAGGAGCCTGGGATGGAGAAAATGTGGCTGGACACCAGTGAAATACAAGGGATCAAGAGGGATCCACCTAGAAAACACCTGGGGAAGAAAAAGGTATGTAGCTGCCTAGAAGAGTGGTGGGGAAGGCAGAGGAGAAGCAAGGAAGTGGTGATGAGCACTAGCAGTTTCAAGCAGGAAGACAGGCTGTTAAATAACATCCTATTGCTGTAAGAGAGGCAGTCTGTAAGAAATAAACAGAGAAAGCTGGCAGTGACCAAGGCCCTCATCCTCAAGAGTAACAGCCCGGAGGATCTGTGCCAGGCTGATGCTCTGCCAGGTCTGTGGTTGAGTCTGTCTCTCTTCCTCCCTTGAGCACCCACTCGTCTGAGCATCTGGGACCACATACGGTGCAGGGGTCCTCCCAGCCCATTTGCAGGGCAGAGCATAGATTTTGGGAAAACTGGTCATGGCCACAGGTGACCCACAGAGAGCTTGCTGGTGAGGTGTAGGACCTACCGGTTGAATGGTGCTGACTGTAGCTTCCCTGCTAGCTGCCAATTGTATGGAAAAAGCCATCTATATTAAATATTCTATTCATTGCTATACTTACTGATAAGGCAGATGGTTTAATTTCTGTGGAGAGCTCACAAAAACTAAATGCCATAGAGAAATTAATTTAGGGCAGCTCTCCCTGTTGACACACACTCTCAGCGCTGGACTCTTGCCTGGCACCAGACACTGAGTTCAGCAATGACTCTGAGTTGCTCAACATCACAATTGCTTTAAAAAATAGGCCCCTCCAACAAATCCAGTCAGATTTTTACTGCAGGAGGCTGCAACCACAAAGAAGGCACCTAGCTGTGACTGGGAAGCTATAAGGGAGGCAGACACCTTGCAGCAGCTCTGTCCCATTTTCCAAATTCTTTGAGAAGACGGTGTGGTGGCTGAGCAGCTTTCTCCGACATGACCTGGCTGCCAGGATTTTCTCTGGCAACAAATTGTAAGCTTTTTTATATTTCCAAGGAAGTTTTTTTTTTTTAGCTGCTCAGACACCTAGTGATGTGATGTTTTAGTGACCTGGTACTGATGGTACTGATGGTACTGATTCCAGAAACAGGCCATTTTCCCGCTTGCTGACTCATCTTCCCTGTTCCTGTCATTGGGGATGTAAAAGGGTTTTATCATTCCTGCCCTATGAAATGATAAGTCAGTTGCCATTGGTCCTAAAATCATGCATCCACCTCTTAAAATTCGGAAGGCTTTTTGTGAGGCAACAAGTGAAATAAAGAAATTCTAGGTAGACATGCCTTGATTGTTGTGCCATGCAGATGCTGATATATGTTATTATATGCCTGCAGGTTCCTTAATGTTTCTTTTCATTCTCTGCCATTTGGAAGACACTCACAACAGCAACAGGGCAGCTGAGGTGTTCAGGCAAATGATGCCTAGATGTAAAAAGAGATGGCTTTATGACTAGGCTTCCTTGGTCTAAAGCTGTTTTGGTTTTTTTTTCCCTGGAATTTACTGCTGATTTAAAAGTATCAGGACTGTTGAAAGTTGGGTCCTACATGTGACAGGGCTCACTTGTAAAGCAGACTAAGTCATTCCACTCACACAAAGGAAAAGGAAGAGGGCAGTGGGAAAATAAGTGCCTGATGGGATGGACAAATGAATAGATTAGAAAAGGAAGGAGAGGAGCAAATAAGTTATAAGCACTGGAAAAAAAATTCTCCTTGAGAACCCACGATCGAATCACAAAATCCCAAAACCCCATATTCTTCCACACACAGCAGAGTAGCTGTGAAGGCCTCGGAAAACCTGCGTTTCAGTTCGTGCGACTGCACAGCCCATGTGAAAGGGTTGACAGCCTGACGTTATGCCTGCTGTGTTAGGCTTGTGATCAAGATTCTGTGCTGAGGGTTTGAAATGTCTGGGCATATTGATCTTTCAAACTGGAAGGAGACAGCTTAATTTGAAAGACAATGGAAATTACGTTTTTGATAAAACATAAAGATTGTTGAACCAAGCACTCAAAAGTCAGGAAAGAAAGAAGCTTGTACAACTTAATTTACCCGCATGTCCAGAGGGAGCCTCTCACACAGACATCGTTTTGGCATCGGGCACCTGGCTCCATGGCTCCATTTGAGTCGCATCCTTGATGGGCCATCACTTGCTCCCACAGCAGCATTGGGTCCCCCTACCCAGGCACGAGAGTGAAGCTGGGTGCCACCCCATGGCAGGTGAGGCCAGTCTGGCTAAAGAGCAGAAGAGGACAAGAAGTCCAAAGAAGTGGCAAAGTCAGAGCTAAGAAAACAAGCAATCATTTATAGGCCACAAAATCAGTGCTAAGCTGCCAAACCAAAGAGGCCCTTCGGTGTTGCCTAACAGGAAAACCAGCAAGGAAAACAACCTATATTACTCCCGCAAAAAGCCTTGCAGCTAGAAAAAAAGAAGTCAGAAAGCCTTCAATGATTAAAAAGCCACAGAAACACCAAGAAAAAATACCTGGAACATTTCTCAAACAGTCAAAAGTGAGAAAAGATGTAATTAAATAGAGCCATGCCTATGGTGCTATATGAGAAAACATAAACCACTTTATATTTTGCCTGTTTCTGCCACGTTTTGCCACACACTCAAACAATTAATTTATTTTAGGGACAGGAATGCTATTTCACAGCTTTACTTCTGCGTCTTCTTTCACCTGTCCCTCTCTTCTATGCTTTTACCCTCTTGGGTGTTGAACCTAACAGTTAGCTAATGTTCAGTCTTTTCTTTCTGTGAAAATACAGAGAAAATAAGAGCAAAGATGTTCTAATCAACAGCTCAGCCATAGAGTATAAACAACCCAGGGGAACACAAGAGAAGATTACAGATGAGGTGCATCTAGTGAGGAGGAATTCACAATATGGCTTCAAATACTGAGAGACATATTTTTCCCTGTGAATTGTAGTAACCCCAGATTTATATCAAGAAGCTTGAGCAGATCTGTTAGTCCAGTAGCATATTGCCATGAAGGACTTCTAGTGATGGGTTACATATACATCAGTAAATTTAAGTGTTCAACCTTTGTCAAGGATTTCTAGGTTTCTCTAGGAACTAGACACCCCTGACCTTTTGCAAATCACAACTTTTCCCTTACTGTCATTACAATGCTTGGTTCAGTGACCCATTCATCCCTCAGTTTTGTCCCTTGGCACTACCACAAGACCAACCACAGCAGTATTAACAGTAGTAAATTGTGCCATGGACTTAATGGAGTATTTGATCATCTAAGTCATGAAGTGCTGTGCGTGAATTTTCACAATGAACAAACATGGACTACTATAGGTGTGTTGTGCCCCAGGGGCAATGGGGAGAGGTGTGTTGGGGTCACAGAGGAGCCAGGTGGGCAAAGCACTCCTGCTGCATGTAAGGACACCCTGAACATCACTCACAAGTAGGGCACAAGCTCCAGCTGCTAGGTTCACTTTACTGTACATCAAGTTTGAATCATGCCACAATATCTGTAATCAACACATCACCCAGATAGTATAATCACCCTGGACTGAATGTCAAGGTTCGTCTGACAGAGAACTAAGCTGAGACCAGCTGAGATGTGCAAAAATAAGAAGCTTTTGGTGGTGTCAGGGCAGTAGCTCCTTTAAGATTTTAGTCCTCTGTAGCTTGGAAATAGGAGCAGGGAATACTCCATCACAGAGACTTTGTCTGGAACACGTAAACACTTTCTTGATGTCTATATTTTCAAATAGAATACATTTTTACCTTGTCTATTCTTTAAGCTGTTGAAATGATAGCACAGAGTATGCATTTTGTCCATAATGTTTGTAAGAGTTCAACAATGACAGGAGAAGGCACTACAGATCCTTCACAGGAGTCTGTTCTTGTATGGATGGAATTGCAACCTAAAAGTGAAAACTTTTACTTACCAGAGTTTAATTCACATGCAGTAAGACAGGCATCCCTGGTGGAATAAGCCATTGATTCTTATACAGTTGGCTAGTAGATTCTTTGAAGGTCTATTTTCAAATGAGATGACAACCTGCTTTCACATCTGCACAGCCACCTACAAGCGTGTACTTCCTAACTAAAACCACCTGTGTGGATGGTTGCTTCTCTCTCTAGCAAGTGCCATTGCTTATATCAAGGTGTTTGCTAACAGCTTACGGGTGTGCATTGTTGAAGGGCAGTTTCTGAAAACAGCGGTGTAATTTTTTTTCCAGAAATTCTCTTAATATGTTGCTGTGCAATGATTGCTAGGATACTGATCCTTTTGTTATATTATGAAGTCTGGTTAAATCAGAAGACAGCCTATGAAATCAAGAGTGATGCAGCATAGATGATAGTATCAGAGCTCACCTCACACCATGGCAAGGCAATGAAGAGAATTCAACTTTCTTCCTTGCTTTAAATACATGAATGCATTAAATTGAAAGATTTTCTTATGAACTGTACAAGGCTGAATGATGATTTTCCCTTTGGTTTAGATGAACTTTTTTTTTCCAGATATGTCTATTATATTATGAACATTGTTAGAGCAGTCAAATTGCTTCTGAAATCTTATTTTATTACTATATGAATGTAAAAAACCCAGGCTAACTGACAATACAAACCTCAATGAAAAACATGTAAAACAAAGTTGTTTTCACATACCTAATAGACAATCTTACACAATTTACAAATACTAAACATTTGGATATCTATTAGAGAACATACTAATGACTGCCATGCACACTACCGCACACTTGTTTCCAGTTGTCACACTTTAAAATCGTACTTTTTTATCATATTCTATTTACTTTTTTAATTTTTCTTAAGTGTGACAGGGTACGATAGTATCAGTTTAGGAATGTAAGCCAGGGTTCCCTATGTCTGAATTTTGCTCTGACACATACCTTGGGGACCTTGAAGAGAATGATTAGACCAAGATGGTGTCAAACATGGATGGCAAAAGTTGGGCAGCTACATTTCTATTTAAGTGCTTGGCTGAAGAGAAGCTTGGTTTTCCTGTCTTGTCTGCCTGTCCATTTAATATGGAGCTGGCTTTTGAAGTGACTCACATCCCTTCTGTTATATAGATACCTTGCCCCAAAGACATTAAGGACTTACAAGTCCATCAGGTTTGCAAACCTCACCTCTGTGTTTGTGGACGGAATACTGCTGGATGCAGCATGAGCTTTGAAAGGGTCAGTGTCAATTTATCTGTATAAAAACAGTATTTTGAGGGTATAGAGTTAGTGCCTGAATATTTGGTGGGGGATGTGTTAGTCTTTGATCCCTGGAGTTAACATAACTGATCTCACAATGACTTGTATGAATAATCCTCATTTGTGTTGACTGCTCAAAACTCCTTCCTAGGACCAAGAGAATATTTTACTTTAATGATCAGTAATTTTAAAGGGATGCAGTAAGTTGAATTGCTATTAACTTCTTTCTTTTTTTTTTTTTCATACATCAAACACTAATAAAAATCATCATAATTCAAAGATAATCATCACTATAGAGATAATTACATATGAATGGGATACCTCTGTAGCTGACTATGACAGTACTACTTTCAAATACTATTTATCCCTGATATGGTTTGTTTGTACTCTTAACCCACAGCATCATCAACAGTCCACTAAGCCCTCTAAGCCCCTCTTGGGACCCAAGTTTGAATTTGGGTGAACTCTGGTCACTACTTGTAGTCTTAAGTTCAGAGGATAAGCTTTAGGCTTAGACTTCCTGTTGGAGAAGAAAAGGCTCCAGGGAGACCTTATAGCAGCCTTTCAGTATCTGAAGCAGGCCTACAAGAAAGCTGGAGAGGAACTTTTTACAAGGCCATGTAGTGATGGGACCAAGGGGTAATGGCTTTAAACTGAAAGAGGGTAGATTTAGATGAGATATAAGGAAGAAATTCTTCACTATAAGGGTGGGAGGCACTCGAACTCGTTGTCCAGAGAAGTTGTGGACACCCCATCCTTGGAAGTGTTCAAGGCCAGGTTGGATGGGACTTTGAGCAACCTGGTCCAGTGGAACTTAATGTAGTCAGTCTTCATATCTGCTCAGCTGGAGGTATGTGTATTCTATCAGTCACAGATATTGTAGCCCAGCAAGCCTCCAGCTGTGATGACACTGACAGTAGGACATCCTTTTGCAGACTGATATTCACCATTCAATGGAAAAGGGAGTCTTGTGTTGGTCAGCATTGGGTGCCAGATCCTTGGGACTAGCCTGGTGGTGGAGAACCACAACAGCTCTGTGACTCCCTTGTCCACAGGCCATCAGGCAAGCCTCTAATTTCAGGGTGGTGCAAAGCAAATTTAGCAAGTCAGGCAACCTAGTTCAGCTAAAGATAGTCCACATTACTTGTTGGAAATGCTCTCTGTGCTCTAATTATCTTCAGTCTTTTTAACAGATTTCTGAGTCCTTCAGCATTTGCTTCAGCATGAAACTCTGTAAATAATTAAATGTGTTGATTACAATAAAAAAAATTTGGATTGTGCTGTAAGTGCTTATCCTTCTGTGGTTTTACTGAAAAAGTCATGCTATTCTTAGGTAGGACTGTGCAATCAACATGTGAAGAAATGTATCACACATGTAAGTGACATTTTACAGCTTTTCAACCACTAACACTGGTTTGTTCATTCCTATATTACAGATGGAACTTATGTTTCAGTTTCATGCTATGTGAAATTAAAGACACAAAGCCAAATCCCAGTGCCCTGAGCAAAAATCTCACCAATTACATGGCTGTAACAGAAATGAGGATTTTTTTTCAGTTTAAGAACTTACTTTCCTGGTTGGTATTTCAGTGCGCTTATCAGTTAGTCCATGTGCAGAATCAGATGATATTTAAAGCAATATCTGATGGGTAACCTTCTTCCTTGCAAGGAGATGAGAGTGTTTTCTCCTGGCATAGGGCATGTCTTGTTAAAGAACCAGGGAGGGGAGATTTGAGGACATTTTTTGCCTTTCTACCTTTCAGCATGCCATAAAATGCTTCAGGAAAACAGGGGTGGGCAGAAAAGCAGTATTTCTGGTTCTTGGATGTAAAGTGAGCTGAGAACAGAGAAGAAAGTCCCACCGCAGAGATCACCACAGAGGTTACATTTGCAAAGGAAAAGTCGTCTAACTTTTAAGGAAAGTTTCTAAACTGCAAAGGCTCTATCAATATATCAGGACTTGGAAGCTCTCACCTTAAAAACTGATAAATCTATTTTTATGCAGTGTATATCTACAGATGAGAAATTGAAGATGTTTGAAACTCCTGTCTGAAACAACTTTGATTTGAGCTGGGCATACAACTGGGAAACAGCAAAAGCTTAATAAAAATTTTGCTATTTCTAAATGGTCCAAATTGCACGTGTACTTGTTTGTGTTTGGGATGATGATGGTGATGATGATGGGGTTTCTCAGCTGCTCCTCAGATCAGTTGCAGCTTCACACAGCATTAAGGACATACGGCACATGATGCCAGCCAGTTTAGCTTTCTTGGGTATGTGGTCTTATCTTCCTATCAGTCAGCCTTGATTTGCAGGATTTTTTTTTCCAGCACGGTAACAACCTAAGTAAAAAGGCCAATATGGCCTTGTGAAGTCACACATATCATAACTTAAATTACTGTCTGATAAAGGGATTGTGTGCCCAAAATGTCAACTTCTTTAATAAAAAATACTATCTTTCCCCATTATTTTTGTCAGCTATGCATAGGTGATCACTCTAAAAATATTAATAAAGTTATAGAAATCACCAGGCAATCATTTTTTTTCTAGATGCTTGCAATGTTGATATTAGAAATACCTGGAGCCAGAGGGATGTTCAGCAATTTGTCATTGTGCAACTCAGTGATATTCTGCCTCACTGAGATTCATCAATTCATAGAGCTTCAGAGGTCATCTGCATGATTTGGACAAACACAGTCGGGTACTAACACTGTGGGAAACAGGCTGGAAAGAAATGGTGAAAAATTGCCTACAGCTGACAGGAACCACAGGCTGCTGTTTGTCAGTGGTTCTGGGCAAAGGTGCAAAATGCTTCTTCCTTGGTTGCTACCTGAGATGACCAGAGGCTCAGTGATGTTCAGAGCTGCTTCTTCTTTACCAAGCTCAGTGTGTCCAGCCCAAGCTGGGAGCCAGAGCGTGTGCCTGGAAGATTTGGCTGCCAGTGCCTCCCTTCTGCTACGCCCTGAATTTCTCCATAACAGACAGACGTTCCTGAATATCTCTTCAAGTGACTTCACTTCACCTCCCCAGCATTTGCTGATCTGAGTGCCCAATTAACAGTGTTCAGCAAGCTCTGATTTTAATTTGCATCTGCAGAGGAAGGAGTACATAGCTCGTTACAAACCATTTCAGTTTAAGAGACCAGATCCTGAGTGCTGCTGCAGTTTTTGTGCAAAGCATGAAGATAGCCCACAGTCTACTTTGGAAAGAACTTAACAGGAATTTTGCACTCTAACTGTGACATCTTTTAGGGTTTTTTTCCACCTCCTATTTCCATTTTTATTTCATGTACCAAGTGTTCTTCCGCATTTTAAAATATAAACACCATCACATTGTTTGGGTACCTTCTTTTAATTACCTGTTTTTCTCTTTACAATTATTGTACAGATCATAACTAATTAATTCTAAGTAGTGATATGTTTTGATGAATATTACATAGCCAGTATTGAATTCTGCAACTTCCCCACTCCCATCTATCCATCCTACATTGCACAATGTGACCATATTGAGGAAGATAAATGACAGCCCACAAGTATTTTTCACTTCAAAGTCCTCCAGTGATCCTTGGGTTAAAGCTTGAATCCACTGAAGCCTCCAGTTAACTTTGCATTGCCAATTTCAGTGACAGTGTAAGTAATATCATTAATAGAATGAGAAAAGGCAATTAAAATACTCACAAATGGCTTTGTGAAGACAAGCTTTTTTTCTTTTGTGTTATAAAAATATTTGCACTCATTATAAAATCATATAAAATCTGTGGGACAGCTCTGTTCTCACATCTGATGAATTAGTCCAAGTTCCACTACTACGGCTCCACCTTCACAGGGGTGACTACATGCTTACACATATGTAAGAGAACACCACCATATGGCTCACTAAGTGTTACTGCCAGCCACTGGAAACTGCAAATGCATTGCATGAAATATTTTAAAACTCTGTTAACATTAGAGGATAGTGTCCACAGTCTTAGTCCACATGTGGTATAGTCTATACTTCTTATTCTATACATAGTAAACCCCAACAGAATCTAGAAATATTGACCAAAATCAGATGACACTGAATCACTCTTAAAGTGCATATGTAAATACAAAACAGAGCCTACCCCAAGCCCTTGATCCACATTTGAATCTGGCCCAGTTGCTGTGGCTAGACACATGTTTGCTCAACAGCAGAGATGCTAAATTAAGAACCAGTTGAATAATGATTCATTCAGCTGAAAACAAAACAACAAATGTGAAGCATTTTACAAGCTGAAGAAAAGAATCCAGATCACACACATCTGAGATTTTATATTACCACATGCTTTGGAGAGAAGGTCCCCATTTGGTACCTTGCACCACCCATGTCCAAAACTGTGTTGACTGCTTCCCTACAGTTGTTATGTACACCTATGTACGCACACTGACACGGTGTACATGAGATCTGCTTCACACCAAGCATTCCCAGAAAGATGCCTCTGCAGAGACAGCAGGTGCATGTGGACATTTCAGGGACTCTCTGACCACTGGGAAGTCCAGCTAATGAAGAAAAGGTCCTCTCAAACTTCAGTTTTAGTCATCTCAGCACACATTTTTCCCTGCTGACCACCATACGGGGTTCACCAGCCAGTTCCAAATCCATTTATCATTAGTTTATTGCTTTCATAATCAAACTGTTCTGCACAAACAGCAGATCCTTTATCTTCTGTAAGAGCATTTGTTTTGGAGAGCGAAGGGCGTATCAGTCACTTGTTAATAACAAGGTCTGACCACTTTCATCCCCACCGTCTGCTGCAGCAGCTCAGCTTGGTGGCTGCGAGGAAATAGAGCCACAGGAGTCACTGTTCTTACCCTGGCAGACAGGGAGGATTTTAGGGTCCTCCCCACACCCCTCAATCACAACAGGCATTTCTATCTCTCCTCCTGAGAGCTACATACTTCACATTTTCCCTGTACAAATAACTGCTTAGGCCCTTCTTTCAAAGAGCCTTTATTAAACCACCAACTATTTGCTGTCGAGACATTTAGGATGAAATCATCGTGTTAAACAAATAAACGCAGCTTCATACAGATCTCTGCTTTGGGAGCAGAGTAAGAAAATAATTTCTGTCTGCTCTCCACAAAAGCTGCTGGAAAGGCCGAAAGAAAAATATTATTTTTACTTCATTGTGTGAAATATCATTTTGGAGGATCTGACGCGTTGAGCGTTTGAAGAGTTTTTGCTGGCAGGTTTCAAGGGTCCCCTGGGTTGACCCCCTGGGATTGTTTTCTTCATTAATAAACTTAGCATGATGTGTGTTAAAAGGAACATTCTGTTTACTTTTTAAAGAAGGGATGTCAAACAAGAAGCAGAAGCCTTGCAGACACTAGGTGAGGTGCTCTTCAAGGGCGGGGGGGATGCTTGCATGGAAAAATAAAAGCCTCGGAAAACTCAAGAATAATGTGACTGCCTTATCCAAGCCAAGGCTTTGCTGGGGAAACAATCCTGCCTGCAAACCCAAACGAGGTAGCTTCCTTGCAGATCCCAGTGGGAAAGCTGCTCACTCTGCCCCAAAGCAGCAGGGGAGGAGCTTGGGAAGAGAAAGCACAGAAGCCTCTGCCCGCAGCCTGGCAGGGCACGCAGGATGGTGCGGGGCAGGTACTCCCATCACTGCTTGGAGGGTGCCCTTTTGTGCAGCTCTGCAGGCAGCCCTGGGGAGGACTGGAGAGGGTTTGTTCACGAGCATTTGACAAATCTGATGCTGCTGTGGAAATTACTATGACAAAGTTTCTGACCAGATTTAAGGGAGTAATTTGCAAGAAAGTAATCACCCTTCTGCTGGTACCGGGGTTTTGTCTCCCATCACAAAACAGAACAAAAAATAGCCTGCGGTCTAGTGGTGTTTATTTTCTACTGTCTGCCTCCCTGCCTGTATCACCACTCATCTCTCCCAGTGCTTCTGAACCCATTCATTTCCCACCTGTTGCCTGCCCCCTTGAAGAACCCTAATAAGCCTTATAAGATGGCTTAACTCCTGCCATTCACAGTGAGAGTATCTCAGATGCGTCAGGAATGTCATAGCCAGGAAAGGAAAACATCCCCAGTGTCACTTTGGGTCCCGTTTGCAGGCATGGGTAGAAGCAGGCAGGCAGGATATGCGACTGATGCTAGGTGTTGGCTGGACAAAGCCTCTCAGTTGGCTTTGCCCAACCTGCACGTATTCCTGAAGTGTGCCATCATTGCTCTGGCTGTCATCACAGGGGGAAAAAAATTCCCAGACTGCTTAAAACCCGTTTACCTTAGGAAGAGAACAGTCAAGCATACAGTTTGAAAGATGAGGCAGGATCAATTCTGTAACTTAAATGGTCTAGAAGTAACATTTCAGTGTCCCATGGTCCTGGGATGCAATTACAGCTAACAGGATCTTAGCTACATTTACCATTTCATGCAAAGCTGTGCACTGCAGCAAGAAGAGATGCAGCTCCCACAGCCAAGCTTCAGGCCAGCTTTAGAAGCAATTCCAAACAAACATGAAATTAGCAATATTACCTTTTTCTTAAGCTGTATTGCATCTATATTACTGAAATTTTTATCATATGTAGGTCACATACCATGTACTCAGTCACATACTGAGCCGATTTTTGAGTTAACAACTGCAAGAATAAATGTTTAATTTGTCTAAAATTTATACATGATTTCAGACATTTCTGTTACAAAAATGGTGAAATGCAAATTGTTGTTTGAAGAGGTTAAGCAGCTGCAGAAATGTAAGAGCCACCATAACAGGTCATGGTGACAAATAGGAGGATTTTCAGTAATTTAATCAACCAATAGATAAAAATGATGGGGAGATGTCTACGAAAAACGGAAAAAGAAAAACTGTTGGTGAAGGCATTTATAGTGGATTTAGAATGGTGAAAATAAGATATAAAAATCTGGTTTGACTTTAGAAATTTGGCTACATGCACCTCATTCTGCAAGCAGTCTCTGCCTGGAGCCCTAACTTGCATTGTTCTGACTTAGAGTTACTGTCACACTTAACAATTTTGGTTTGTGCAATGAATAAGATTCATTAAGAGTTTGCTCTGTTTATGTCATATATAGTCTTCCTATGTACAAATGTTGTTATTTTGGTTCTGCATCCAAATTCCGCTTTACTCTTCCCTTATTACCAAGAAACCTACATTTGATTCACAAAATTTTCTTGAGGAAACAAGCTTATTACCCGGTCTGAGTTAACTGAGCTACAAGTAGCTGCAGCCAGTTATTTATACAGCTTGTGAGTTTACATAAGGGTAGGACAATTTCAGGACACCAGATGGACTAGAAAGCTGTCACAAAATTTTTCAGGTTTGGGTAGTCAGCTGGAATACGGGTCAAGTCATTCATGATCAAGTGTTAACATCTACAAACGTCAGTGATTATGTGGAATTACTGATCTTCATCTTATTCTTTTCTAGACAGGCAATGCCCTGATGGCAACCACATGAGAGAAGCCAAAAAGGGGACAAATATGAAGATTGAGGTGATCGATTTGAAAGTCAAAGACTCGATCATATAGCAGGTTATTAAAAAAACCCAACAAACTGTACTGTTGATACAAAATAAGGTTGGAAGAGGTAGGGTCTTGTCCACATTATGTCAAGCCAGACATACTTAAAAGCACCAAATGTGGAAGCATCCTTAAATGACATCCAAGTATTTTTTAAAGAAATTAGAGTATACAATGGTATTACCAAGAAGCAAAGCCACAATGTAGTGACAAGTAAAGAATCCTGAAGCATCGCCACACAATGTTTTAATAGTGGAATACCATGATATGCCACCTTTGGAGTCTTCACCTTCTTCAAACAGCAGACATTTACCATGGCTATTACATGGATCTTTGGTGATAAGGCTCCAAGGGTTGTATGACGATAATGCTAGGGACAGCCCTGCTTCCCATGTGAAGGGTGTTCAGTATGCACTGTCTGAACAAATCAGAAGATTAGCATGCAAATTACTTCTAAAAATATTGAACTGAATATTTGGAAAGGACTTTGGTACTCCGTATAGCTAAAATGAAGAAGGTAGGCTCAAGTACATAAAGACGATACCTAACAGGTGTTTGGATAACCCCTTTTAAAAATGAAGAGTCTTCTGTGAACCTCTCTAGGTAGCCTGTTCACTAGCCTTGGAGTTAAGAATTGTCTAATCTATCTTCTTTGCTTAAGTTAGTGCACTTTTTCACATTCTGTTCCCAGTGGACATGGAAAATGATTGATCACTGTCCTCTTCATAACAATGTTTTACATATTGGGAAATTGTTATCCCTTCCTCCCCCTCCCCCTGAGCCTCATGCTTAGTCTTCTCTTTTCTAGACTAAACAAACCCTGTTCTTTCAACCTTTTCTTGTAGGTCATGTTTTCTAAACCCCTGATCATTCTTGCTGCTCTCCTTTGCACTCTCTTCAATTTGTCTACATCTTTCTTGAAGTGTGGTTCCCAAAGCTGGACACAGTACACCAGCTGAGGCCTTACCCATGTAGCCTAAAGCAGAACACTTACTACTTTTTTCACTGGTAAGACATTCCAAGTGAAGCACCAAAGAATAAGATTTGCTTTTATCCTAACATTGCATCTTGTGATTGTCCATGAACTCCAGATCACTTTCTACAGTATTACTGTGGAGTCATAATCTTTCTCATCTTGTTTCTGCGTATTTAGATCCTTCTTCACAAGTCTAACACATTTCTCTGGCTTTTGTTGCAATTCATTTTGAAGACTTCAGACCATGTCTCCAATTTACCAAGGTTATTTTGTATTTTGACCATACCCTCCAAAGGGTGCCAGTATGTTACCAGCTGCCATAGTTCAAAGAGGTCATAACTGTGATCCGTGACCTGTTACAGTCCCAGGGCTGTATGACACACCATGTCTTTAATAGCAATGACATTTGTGCCATTCAGCAGTCCTAGGAGCACACTGTACATGCAGAGAGGGAAGTTCTGCCAACCTCACACATGCATTGCAAGTGATGTGCTGCTGACAGCACCCCAATAAGCAACTCCAGCCTCAGTTCTTCTGGCGGGGGAACCATCTTGAGCACAGAGCTGCTCTGATGGAGTGCATCCTATACAAGTGTGAATCAAATGCACCCTACATATATATTTTCTTTGAATTAGCATAGTCTGCTTTTAAGATTACTTTATCAGCCTGGACTGCTTTGCCTCATACTTTATCTTCTCCTGAAACCCGGTGCACCAGTTCTCTCAGTTTAATCATCTACTTTTTTGAATTTTCATATCCTTCTTCTGCCGCTCTTCTTACTTCTTTCCATCTGTTCAACCTTCCTTTTCATCCTATGGTCAAATTTCCTCTACCTTCAGATTCTCAGCCACTTTAGTCCTAGAACCAGTGTCTCTCCCCCCATAACTGTCTCTTCCCTTGAAGCATTTTCTGAAGATGACTTGCCATTTCCAATACATTCTGGGAACACGTTCAACCATTTTTTGCTTTTGCAACAGGTAAGCAAACCAGTGGTAGGAACTGTGCTTTAGATACTGGAGGGTTTGAGGTTTATATATTTCACAACTTCCTCCTCTCCATCCAGGTGGATGGTTTGTAGTCTAGCTCTGGTACACCTTCCCTTTATTTTTTTATCTTTTCTAGCCCCAGACACAGTCAACAGTGCTGCCTCATGTATGTCTTTGAATTTCAAAGTAATTACATACCAAATATTTGAATGCTTGTGTCAGTGTTTGATAGGACTAACACTTGCATTCTTAAAATAAATCTACAAAATAATATAAATCTACAAATTTAAAATAAAAATAGAGATAAAAATTAAGATAAATCTACAAAATACAGCTCAATTTTTCAGCACCCAGTCTCTCTGTCCTTCCTTAGCTATACCAACTCCTCTGCACTTGTCTGCCATGTCCTGTTACATTTCTGTGAACCCAACTGTTATGAACCTGGTGGTGTATTAAGACTGAAACCGGCTTTGGTCGGCTCCTCAAATTCCTGGCATTTGCCTAGAGATGCACCAGCAAAGTGTTTTGCTATCTTCCTTCATTTTTCTTCTCTTATGTTTGGTTTCCTCCATTCACTACCTACTTCCAGGCTTTTTCCCTGGATCTCTATTGCTATTTTTTGCTCATTTGAGGATCCTGTCATCAGTTTCCCTCAAAGCCAGTGCAAGCCCTGGCCCTGCAAAAAAAATTTCACCAAAGGGATCCCATTTCTGCCTAGAAATTCTCCTTTGTAACACACTGTCTGGTGGCTAAGGAAGCCAAAATCCTTCTGTCATTACCTTCTGTGCAGCCAAGCATTCTCCTTCAACCCAGGCCATTATAATCTCCGTGATCATGTTCAGAGCCTCTGTTCTTAACCTCCCAGCGCCAAGCAGCTGCCAGTCCTGTGGATCTGGTAAATCCACCAAAGATCTTCCCTCCCCCATCCTCCAGCTTCCCTCAGCCTGGTTCTGGCTTACTTCAAGCCACTTTTCTTCCCTGCTCCACCGCTGACTGCTCTCACCACTCCTCTGCTGCACGTACATGCGGGGGCCTCCCGGTTCTCTTGGTGGCAAGATGCTGCCCCTGCACGTCCTTCGCCTGGCCAAGGGTCCTCATGGTTCTGCTGTCAGGCCCATCTCTCCCCTGTCACCTCACCACTTTCTGCTTCCCCCATGCAAGGCTGCCATAGCCTGTCCACTTCTGCCTGAAGACCTTAAGAGGCATTGCACGGTTTTTCCAGCAATGGGGGCAAACTGGTGACGTAATTAATGCCATGTGACCTGGTGAATTAAGAGCTGGATTATAAATAAAATCAGTTACCTTATTCTAGTCAGCAGCCTCCAGTCATGTCTGAGTCATGGAACATCTGCAGAGGTCCATTGGGTCTCCTAACTCTCCTGCAAATCAGGAAATATTATTAAGCCTGTTTTATACTCCTGGCATGGATAGAAGTGATTTGTCCTGGGTCACTCAGCAGAAAATTTCTATTGCTCCTAAGCAATATCGGACTAGCTCCTGCTGCTTTCCAGCTTTAAAGTTGTTGTTACCTCGCTTACATTTTTTTATTGCTTGGTTTGCATGAGATGAGATATTTTAAAACATTGTTGCTGTGCCATTTCTTTGAGGTAATAGTCTCTACAATTATCAACTTGTTCATCGCCTGGTTCAGTGCTCTTGGAGGAAGCCTGTCTATTTCTTTATATGACTTTAGTCATATAAAAAAGATGCATTTATTGTAGAATAAAATTCAAGTTTTGGAACCATTTACATCAAAGCCATCTACAAAAGACATTTTCCTTCATTTTTTAAATTTTTAATAATGAACTCTTTCCATTGATGAGTTTTTGGCAGAGCTCGTTTTGAAACCTTGCTATTTGAAACAGCTTGCTGATGTTTTCTTAAATTACATCCTCTTGTGGGTCCATAAAATCCTGAAGTTATTACAAATAAATAAACGGAGTTTCTCTTCATGATGTAAACCAGCTTTGAATGAAGTCATTGAGTGGAAGTTTGACTTGGATTGCTTCTGAAAAGCTGCTCAGACCCAGGGCAAAGTTCTGCTTTTCCTCTCTGTGCTGCAGAAATTGGTGAGCAGCTGTTCTAAGTCAACCGAGTGGAGCAAACCCCCGTTGCTTAATGTCTTGTTTTAATTTCCAGTGGGAAACCAAGTATCAGAAAGTCCATACTCTCCACTCCCTTTTCTTTCTTTCACTTTTTCCAAATAGTATCCTCCTGAGTGAGTTGCAGTCAAGTGTTAGTGAAAGAGATGAGTTCTGAGAGTTTTCCCTTCTCTCTTGTGCTAGGCATCCTATCTCATCCAGCAACACAGGGGGCCTGAAGCTCCCCTCGGATCAGTGGAGTTGGCACCGCTGTTAAGTGACCTGTGCTCCTCTGAGAGGGACCACAAAGCTTGTGGCACCAGTATGAAGAGCAGACAGCTCAGTGAAGATTCTGTGCTATGAAATTACACCAGCTCTTCACCTGGTTCCATCCCCATGCCTTCCCACTGTGCTCTGCTTCCCTTTGCACCACCACTCTGCACGTCCATGGATCTTCATGATTATCCTGGCTACCCTTTATGTCACTGAGTGATTAGTGACATCACTGAGAAAATTAGACCTTCTCTGTCCCCCTGCAAGGGTCCAGATCTAAGTCTGTATCACCTCAATGGGGGTTTGCTCCAGTGCGATACAAGATGTCAAAATGTTTTGTTGAACGCTTGTGGATTCAGGAAATCATGTTAGTCTTAGCACAAAGTTGCACATTTCATTCAATAGTCTCTGGACCATCAATCATTTATATTGATCATCTTGACTTTCCAGATTTAGTGCCGTTTTCACAAATACCCATGGACCACCCAAACACTCAAACAGGTAGGAATCATTTTGTGTGTCAAGAAAGCAAACAAAATGCCCACAGCTTGGGTTTTTTTAATTATTTCATTAGCTGTACTTATAACTAAGCAATGTAACCAATAAACTCAGCAGACTATCTCATAATACTGACTGTAATGGCCAGGACAACCTGTTCTCACTTCTCCTGACAGAGGGCCAGACTTTGACACTGGAGTTGTAGATCACCTTTTAAATGACATTGCTATGTGAAAAACTGTATGCAAACACTGGGGCCATTTGTAGAATGAGGTACTAGCTACACTCTCAACCAAAATTAAAAAGTATCTGCCCATAATCTTTGCAGGAATCAACTCATGGATGAGAAAAAGACAGACAAGATTGCAGGACACTGGGAAGAAAAAATGCAAGCTGTATTACAAGATCTAGCTTGAATTTAAAAGAATTTGTTTGTTGACAGGTGAAAATCAGTGTAAGGATGACATCTAGCACTATGATTGAGACCTATGTGCTATTTGCTCCTTCTCAGTTGAGATATTTTAGTCTCTCACTTACAAGCTGGCTGCCAGAGGGTTGCTACTCTGGTCCCCCAAGGACTGAGCACTCACACCACTGCGCATCCCTGTGCTTTGTCCACAGGAAGAGGTTAGGACTGGTCAGAGGCTGACATTGTATTCTCACGTCTCCCTCCCCCTGCCCTGAAAACTCTGAGCTGAAAGCCAAAACATTGGCAGTTATTTCTTTGTACCTGGAAATGCTGTCACTGCAGCCCATGTTGGAGCATAGAGCATCCAAGCCCACCTCTCCCACTCCTCCCAGTGAGATGGGGAGATGGTCCACCACGCCCTGCTCCATGGGGTGGAGGGGGCAGTGGGTTAGGTCAGCTGGGCAGCAGAATATTTGGCAGGTTAAGTGTAACCAGAGATCCTGACCAGAGGAGAGCCAGTGCATATGGCTTCCAACTATAGCTCCCATGAAACTCTGTGGCAGCATTTCAGTGTGGAAATATTTCAGTTTTCAGACAGTAGGGGTTAGGGTAGGTTATGGAAAAAGCTTGTTGAAAAACTGAAACTGTTCACAGAAATCTGATACTTAAACAAGTAATTCATTTAGCTGCACACCAATTTTCTGTCAATAAACAGTTTCCAAAAATTCTTGATCATCCCTAGTCGAGTCTGCAACCCATACTGAGCTTTTTTATTACTCCAAGTACCTCTGAACCAGTTAACCCTGCTGTTTTCTCTTCCTCCACATAAGGTAGAGATTTGTTCCTCTCATGGGATGCTCAGTCAGCTCTTGGCTCCCCACGCTGACAGCCAAGTTATGGTTTCAGCTCCATGAAACAGTGTTTATGTATGAGCTAGAGAGAAAAGACACCTATGAACAAAGAAAAATAATTATATTTGTTTGTGCTATAGAAGCCCTCAGCAGTCCCACTCACACTTGGGTCCCAGTATGTAGCACAGGGTAAGATCGCAGTTCTTGTCCGAAGCTGCTTGCCATCTAATTAAGACAAGATGTAACCCGCTGGTGCAACAAACAGTTGAGAAGGGGATCAAGGGTGGGGGGAGCAGTCTCTTCTTTAAAGGAGAAGAAAAAAAGGATAGATTTTTCCAAACTGCCCGATTCCAGCAGCTGGGGCTTGAAAAATCTCACTGAATATCACAAAATCAACAAATAATCAGGAGTTTGTAATAAACCTTGAGAGCAGGTAAATGTTTGACAAATTACTTGACATTTTATTTTCTTTTTTTTTTCTTTACATGGGTGCTTCATGTTTGTGCCTTTAACTGAAAAGTGAGTTAACAAGAATTATATCAGCCCGTATTTTGGAGTGCCGTATATACTGTGATTATCTACCCATGGCACTAGCTGGGGAGGTAGTCTCCAGAAGGCAAGGTTATTTTAAGGAGTCATAATTGTTAAGAAAGTCTTAAAAACTGATGTGTTGAGTACAGTCTTGAAAGATCAGCTCCCTGAACCTGTAAATACAATGCTGAAAGAACAGGTCAGAGGTATGGATCAGCCTCCTTCATCTGAATGAGTAGCTGAATCTTAAAATTATCCATAACCATTTATATTTCTGTATTAATTACTTCCCCATGGATTGTCTTTGCGCTTATCTCAAAGTCCTAGCAACTCCCTGTATCCTCACATGTTCCAGTTCCGATTGGCTTCTAACTACTTGCCCGTATTTCTGGATTCTGGAAGGAGCAACTGCACATATTTGTATTTAACTCACCAGGACAACTTTCCTTTAACAACTATAGGAAGAGGGCAGTAGGAATATGAGTGTGCAGGAAGTTGTATATCAATCAGAATTACGCTTATGCCTGTAGTGTCACGTGGAATCACGATAGAGGTGATGATATGCTCCCCTAGTCATGTTTTAGGATGTCTTGATTTAATGCTGACACACTGGCATGCTCACTAGGCTTATTTTTGGTTACTGTTTGGAAACCACCTGGAAAAGAAAAGTGCCTGGCAGAAGCAGAAGGTAATGGCGATTCAGTTTGCAACACTCTTCTCTCTGGATCTGTCTTCAATACAAAACTAAATTATGGCACTGAGACAGTCACAGTTTTGTTTGAAAGAGCTCAACCAACTTTTTTTTTTTTTTTTTAAAGTTGCAGAGTGATAACTGGGGAAAAGGCAAAATAAATATAGTAAAAGATTCTTCAGCATGACACAGTCAGTGATTGTTGGTGGAGGAAGTTGGAAGGAGAAAACCAAAAAAGTCAAATTTTCAGCAAGCTCTTGACTGAGTGAAGGAACATATTGAAATCCCAACACTTTTGCATAACATAGTCTTGAAAACTTGTAAATATATTAATTTTTAAAAGCGTTTGCAAAACTTTACAGCTGCTACAGACAAGTGCTCTGGTATTTAGATCTGTTACAACCAGACATGGTTAGATCATCAATCAGTCATTTGCAAAGTACTGCAGTCACTAAATTACAGCTCAGTAAACCTAGGCTAAGAGTGCTGGTCTCCATCTCTAATGATTTCAGCATCATTCTTTGAATTGCATAGTTCTAAATACCCCTCAAAACTTTACTCCAACCTGGTCTAATTCTTCAGAAAATATAATCCTTCAAAAACGGTTCTGAGTTAATACTTCGATAGGATAAAAAGGGATATTCGTGATGCTGATTAGGATGGACTGTCAGTCTGACAAGCCATGAACATGAAATGCAAACTGCTTGTGATCATTTAACTCCTTGGAACACAGTGTCCCAAAACTAGGCTGTTAACTCAATTTCCCTGTTAAAGCAATTACAACTTGTCCATGTACAATTTTTCAAAAATTTATACATAAATGTGATATACTTCTTCATTTCCTGCCCTGAGCTTATGTAGTGTTGCTGCATTTTGTTAAAATAGCTGCCATGTTCCACCTCACCGTTGGCCGTATTTCAGAAGTAATTGAAGTAGTTGTTGAAGTATACAAGGAGTACCCACACTACAAAACCTGTTTGCACAGTTATTTCAGGATATATCTCTGTTCTAGTGGAAAAGAATGCTTGTATAAGGACTGTTCACATTTGTCTACACTTAATATCTTTGCTCTTTAGAATAACAGCATTTTTCCCTTCAAAAAATAAGATGGTAAAACGTGACCACAAGGGCTGCCTGTTACTGAGCTGTGAATCTAAAATCTTTTGCAAATTTGGAGTCAAGGAGAGCTTGAAAACCTTAGACTGCAACAGTAATATTTATTTTGATAAAATATAATCTCTTTTTCTAATATGCAGTTTATTAGAATAATAGGGGGTCTGAACATTAAGGAAAGGGGGAACACTGAAAAATTTTGGCTGGGATCTGATAACGCAGAAGGAAATTTTTGGGAAGTGATTTTTTTTAGAATAATTTTTCAGATATAAGCCTCCCCTCTCGTGCTGTCAATGGATTTAGTCCTTTCCTGTAGCAAGGATGTTGTGCGCTTTTATGAAGATGGGTTTTTTTCCCCAAGTCTTTACTGAAACTTATTTGTGACTTGAAGGAGAAGTAAGAAGAGATGGGCAGCCCCCTTCTAACCAGGCAGCCCATTTTCCATAAGATTTCTCCAGATGATACCACTGCCGTTAGAACCTGCCCATAGAGTAACTGCAGCCTGCAGCAAAGCACTAATGAGGAAGTGCCTAGGGAATATGAGGAAATACTTTTGTTGTACTGTGAATAGTTTGTCTGCTTTACAAATACAAGTAATGTAAACAGGAGCCTTTTGACATGTGTCATGGCAAGGAGACCAAGACTATCATGGAAGGTGCTAGTTTAATGGCTCTGGCACACGGCCAACAAAAAAGCTACAAGGTCACGCCATTTCCAAAGGCACAGGGTGCAAGCTGGTGCTGGAGGAGAAGTAGCCATTATATCCGCTGGCGTAAAACAGAATTTCCCACCAGCTGCTCTGATTTATAGGAGCTGCAACCATGCAAACCAGCCTCAAAAACAAGGGAATACAAAACGAGCTTTATGCCCCTTGTGTCCTTATCTTTGCAGTCATGCATTCTGCTTACTTCCCTTTTGGAGCCTCTAGCTTTTAATCTAAATATTAAAGGCTTCTCCAGGTCCCTGAAACAGCTCAGAATTTGTTTAGAGATAGCTGTCTGCTTCCTTAACCACGGCCTCGTTATCAATCAGCTTTGCACATTTTATTTATTGATACTCCAAAGTCAATCAAGGAGATGAGTGTCTCTTTTATGCAGCTAGCAATGCCTCAGATAAAATGTTATTGCAGTACATTAATCCATGTGCATTAGTCTCAAATGTTGGGTTCTACAGGTTTGAGTTACTTATCAGCTGGCACCCAAAAGCAGACCTGCAATTTTCTATTGTAATACAAGAAAATATATACAGATAGCCCTGTACAGCAAGGAAAGGAAAACCTGCAGATCTTTCCTCCTAAAAGTGTGACCTTTACTTGTGATACAGATATCAGCAACACAAACAGAAGTACTCAGAAGTTGTAGACAAGGGCTTATAGCCTTCTAACAAAAAAAGGGCCATGCTGCATCCAGCTCAGAGAAACCCTTATCACACATCTGTTCAGATGCCACTGGTATGCCACTGGTCACATGCAAGGATGTTCGACACTCTCGTGAGTGGGTGCCATGGGCAGAACCTCTCTGGGCTTCCCACATGGAAGGGTTTGAGGCAGGGGGAGCCAGGCTCCAATCCTGGTGGTCACACTCCCTTTTCAGAGAAGATAAAAGCAGCAGCAGAGAGTTACAGCACAACCGCAGCATCTCAGTTGTTAAACAGTACTTGAACACAATGTGTTTCTGGTTAGTTTAAGGAAGGATAAACAAGATTTAATATCTGGCAATGAACACAAGGTTTTTTTCTTACCCTATAAACGATACTTGGATTCATTCAGATTCATGTAGCTGCCACTCACGTAAGACTCCGTTCCATTTCCTAATTTTCCATCTTCCTTACTTCCTAAAACATGAGTTGTTGAGCTAATGAATTAAAACACTCCGAGGTTTGGTTTTGGCTCTGTGTGCATCTGTGCTCTTTTACTACCATAATTCAATGTGACAAGTTTATTGTCCTAACAAACACTAGCACCTATTGTAGAACTATAATAAAAAAAGAAAGATTGCTTTAAGCAGCACATTTTCTGCAGAGAAGACCAAATGCTACCTATTGACGTTTTGTTTTCCTCAAATCATGTTCCCTTTTTCATTCCATAGTGGTCACTAAACATGCAAGTCTGTAGGCAAAATGGGCTAGATTAAAGTTTAAGGATCAGCTTCTGCAATGAGCTGGATCAGATGGAATTCATTCTTCTTATTAGCTTTCAGCTGATACTTATGAGCCTGAGCTCAGGACTCCGTTTGTGCAAGGCACATTAAACACTGTGAATGCAACCCCTGCCCCAAGGAGCTTGCAGCTCAAAAAGACAAGTATGCAAAGATAAGCCAGATAAAAAGAAAAGCCTAGGACTTTGCAGAAAACAAAGCCAAGACCTGCCTTTGCTAAATCAACGTGCAAAAATCCAACACAAATGAGAGGTTGATTTCTGCATAAGAACCAACTTAAATGTTTCTATACAAATCAGTCATGTTCAGCACAAGGCTGGCCCTACAGACAAATGCCTGTCCAAAAAAAAAAACCAACCCCCCAGAACTACAGCTAAGTAAATAAACTGCAATGACCCCAAAATAAAATGTGAAACACTCTGTTTTTCAAGGCTCACAAAACAAGATTTTAATGACACATATGGTCTTTATTTGACCCATAATGGTTCTTTGATATATAGTGGCAAGACTTTAACTTACTGATGAAATAACATTTTCATGTCACCCATCCTATTGCTAATGAACTAATCAAGCCTCTCTCCTTGCAACTGTTTGAAAGGCTATATTCAGTAGCAGGTCTTAGAATATTTTACCAGCAGAGGAATGACAGGAGAATGGCACATATGTTGAAACTAAGCAGGAGTCACTCTGTCCCACTTGTTCCCTGAAAAAAATTGATACTTCTGCAGAGAAACACTCATTCACTATGGGGCTGTCTCGAGATGGGTAATGAGGCAGTTGCCTACTGCAAAAGACTCCTTTGGGAAAGAAAGTGTCCTCTGCTAAGGTGTTTGCACTAGCGATGCAAGAGCCCTGGGCTTCCTGCCGCAGCTGTTGCAGCGGGATATTTGGCATGGGCCAGGGGTGGTGGTAAGCTCCTTGCAAAAGCACCCTTCCCTGCTCCCTTCCCTCCTCTCTTCCCTCAAGCACAGCAAAAGCAGTGATCCGAGGTCTCCACAGCTTGTTTCCCTCGCCCCTCTCCTCAACCTTGCTGTGGCAGAAGCAACCTGTCCCCAGGCAGGTCCAATTCTTCATCCGTGGGCAGCAATTCAATCCTGTCAACACTACGGAGAAGTCTTGGGCTGCCTTTCATGGGTGAACTGGGAAAAAAACTAGATGGAGATGTAACATTGGTCTCTTCTCTTTCAGACTAGTTATGTCCATGCACCTGAGTGTTTAAGAATCTGGGTGAGTAATTAGTGCATTTCACCGTATTTAGGACTCTCAGACTCCTGTTACTTTCTACCTTTGTGAAGTAGTTCTGTGTCATTAAGTGGCAGAGGTATGGTCTCTTCCTACAATATTAGATCCTATTTATTACATTCACCGATGCCAGGTTTGTGATATTCCGTGGCCTTCAGCATCCTAGCAGACTGCACTAAGCATTGGAAGGATCAATCTGATATTAATTTGAGTTTTTATGATATTTTGTTTAAATGATTATACAAATACAGCAGGCATCTGTTTGGAGCATCTTTGGCACAGTTCAGAGAAACTATATTTCACTCAGCTTTCATCCCTGATTTAAATAAATTACTGCTCAGGGAAGGGGCAGGAACAGACACAGGTATACACAATGCATGTGTTACATATGCCTTTTTTTCCCTGATGGGAAGGGAGTGGTGGTGGGGACGCAATTTTGAAAGCTTCCCACTTAGCCTGCTTTTTCTGTCCCAGAATAACTAAAGAGGCTGCACAGCCACAGCTGTTTGATACAGTAAGATACCCTGTGTAATCCTTGGAGGAGGACGAGGTAAGACTCCTCTCACATCCCCAGCAAATCCATACTCATCTCATGCTCCACTCCATCAGACAGACCAGGACGTTCCACCTGCAGCCCTCCCGGATCCGGCCAGGGCTCAGACCCCCACCTTCAATGCAAACCCAGGGGTTGCAAGGGAGCAGCCCGTGGCTAATCACATTTTTCAGCAGAAATACAAATTGGCAGATCTGCATATAATGCTGAAATCCCTGATTAAATTTCAGAGAGCAAGGGAAGTCAAATCCTATTCCCTGCATCAGTGGGGACCAGCACAGTGCACAGCTCAGAGAACAGAATTTAGCTCACTGTATGTGAAAGTCAAAAAAAAAAAAGAGAGATTATTCACTTTTTGTTTTGCAGCTGGTCTTAGAAAAGGAAAGTCGGGTATGAATCATGAGGTGTTCATTGTATTTGTCAATTACTAAGAGAGAAAATGACGTATCTTTTGCTAATAAAATATTTCATCCGCAGGGTACATTGCATCTGAGTAGATCTATGCATACCCCTTTACTTCCAGACATAGAGAGGACAGAGAGGAATTGTCTTACACTTTTTTCACATGCAGCAATTTCCCAGGTGGAAGTTTACTGTTGAGACTTACAGCTAACATATTGAAATGTATTAAGAGGGTTTAAGGCTTCCATTTATCTTCATTAAAACCAGTTTGAGTTTGAAAGCTGACTTGAGGATAATTTTTCATATCGGGAGTAAGAAGACAGAGGTTTCACCCCAGCTCTTCAGCTGAATTAAGCAGTGAATTCAGAAAAAAAGCAAAGTTAATAGCACATATCTCTCTCCAAAGTAGTCTGACATCTCTTCAGAAAGACCTCTGTGAAAGAACACAATAACATTGTAAGTCAATTGAGTTAAATTCTCTTGTCTAATGATTCAGAATCTGAGCAGATGTACCTACATATACATAATCCATGCTGTAAGTTTTATAAACTGGGAGACAGTGTGCAACTCTTACAAAAAACATGGAGCATTTTGTAAAAAAAATATATTGCCATATGTAATAAAGTAAAAACTTTTCAACAGCATATGTAAGTGAGTACAATAATGCCAAGTTTCATGTCAGCCACTACTTGGGAAATCACATCTTTCCTGCATTTTAAACAAAAAATTTTATATCCTCTCATGCAGATAAGCAGAACAGTGCAGTGTTATCCTGCTGGATGAAGGTGAAGAGGAGGTGTGATGTCCTCTGTGACTTCACCTTTCCCCATTCACACTCTGCTCTAAGTAGCACTGTGTCCCTGAGGCCACCCAGTGCACCCAAGGCTGGGTGGGAGAGGAGCCAGGAGAAAAACGCAGTCCTAACCCCTTCATGCGCCTGCCAATCAGCAGGTGAAAGCAGCAGGACTGATGCTGCTGAAAGCAGCAGCAGAGAGCATGAGCACCCGTTGCAGCCTCCATCGGATCAGAGATCAGCCCTGGGCACTGCAAAATCAGCCTGACAGCCTGCAGTCATGCTGAGCTGCCATGGGTGGGTGGCGTGGGCTTGGGCGACGGTGCAGAGGGAAGGTGTATCCGAATGCGGAGCTGCCTGTGTGCCCAGCGCCCAGCACTGCAGATCTCTGTTTGTTCCTTAACAAAATGGAAAG
>NW_009260188.1:662000-663138 GCF_000687185.1 Egretta garzetta
TGTGCAGATCTTTTTTCAGCCTACAAATAGCCTGTGGATAGATGCATCTGGGAACAGGCACCCAGCAGAGATCATAAATAAACACTTTGTCCCAAGCCTCTGGATTTTTGATCTTCTTTGGAAGAGGGCAACAGGATATTGCATTTTGGTTCTTCAGCTGCTCTGCCAGAGAGCACCACAGTGCCTGACATGAGCACTGCACAATCCTGACATCATTTTTGCGTTGTAGATGATGCCTCAGCTACAGACTTCACTGTTCCAACACCCCTGTTGGTGCTCAGCAAATAACATATATGTTACATCTTACAGGAACCTCAAGTGAAGCAAGACTGGAGTAAAGGTGTCTTGAAATGGCCTGAAGTTAAAGAAATCTCAATTCTCCATCTCCAGTTGGAAGGGAGCTCTTGGACAATACACCTCATAGTGTCCTGGAAACTTTGTGTCTCCATTTTCTCTCCTTAAAATGTGTATAGTGATACAGCCTTCCCTTGCCAAATGCTGTGAGATCCGTTTATGAAAATGTTATATGGGAATAGGTGGTTTTGCTGTTGTTATTGCTGCTGCTGTTTGTACATTTGTACTGAAAGTAAAGTTACTGTGCAAGGCCATCAACCAAAAAATCTTACTACAAAAACATGAATGTGTGATTAATCCCAAAAAGTAAATTCACATGCTCCCAGTCAAGCAAAATATCTTGCAGAATTAAGTCAGACTCTGCAGACAACGCTTGCAAAATTCAGGCCCCAATTTTTATTGATTCACTCTTTAAACAAAACTCAGCTTTGATTTCAACTGCTTTTCAGCGATGCTGTGAAAGAAGCCAAAACACCTTTCAGGGATTATGCCAAGCAGTAGTTTTGAACAGGTTTGGGGCAATATTCAATGAACTGTAGCTAATCATTTTCATCTTATTGCCTACAGAGTCATTACATTGGAATGATGTTTGGCTAATTTTCCAAAGGACACATTTACTATGGATTGTTCTACATAGCTGTCAGGAGTAACAGTGAGCCAAAACATACTCTGTCAAGGGAAGTGTTTGGTTGATGAAATTATAAATAAGTCATCAACCAAAAGTCTGTTAAAATGAATCATCATTAAATGTTTCTCTAAATACAGTGTTTAATCTCAAACTCCA
>NW_009260188.1:663158-667120 GCF_000687185.1 Egretta garzetta
TTAAGTTAGTTAATTTAAGCTATATGTGCATGCGAGCACATGCAGAGAAGCAAAGACTGTGATATGTTTTACATAAAGCAGGCCATTGTGCACTGATTATAATGTGTAAAGAGGAAATATGTTTATACCACAATCTATTCTAAACTCAAATAGGCAGCAGTACTCTGTGTTTATAAATATAAATGGAAAACCTATGTTAAAATAATGTTAAGGGTCTGGCTTCTAACCACAAAAGCCAGGAAATTCAGAGCAAACCTTGAAAGTTTGGGCCTGATTCTGATTTCATGCTCTTGCCATGTAACTCCAGTGGCTTCAGCAATAGTTTGTACTGGAGAAAACAGTTTTTTGTCTGAGAATCTCTAGGTATGGCGGGTCTTGTGCAAATCATATTTAGGTCTGAAGCTTAGATACATGAAAAGGATGTAGGCAGTTGTGACAGCGTCCCCCAGGGCTTCTCTTAATCTAATGAATATGCATATGTGGGTATGTGCAGGAGGGGAAGGAGGGAAATGTGCAGTCTTAATAAGTACTTCCTCAACACTCTCCTTTGTCCTCCAGGACACATGTAGACTTTATGGCAAGCTTGGAGCAAGCTGAATATCATCAGTCTTCAGAAGTTGCTTATACAATTAATATTTCTCATGATGTATATTTACAACATTGTACTACTAAGTTTTTAAGGACACTATTACAAAGGAGCACAGTCGGGGATGTCGCCTTCGAGATATACAACTGAAATATTAATCAAGAGATTTCAGTGGGAAAGGGGGAGGAAATGACTAACCCTGTGCAGTCCTGTGTGGGGTTCTAGTGCACAGTCATGACAGGAAAAGAAGTCCAGAAGGCAAGAACAAGGCTGGGTCATTCCACCTAGACCAGGAAGGGACAAATCAATGAAGAACAGTTGATCTGGTAGCCACTTTTAACAACAGCAGCACATGTTGGCTCTGGTCTATCAGCAGAATGGTGTTGCTGAGACATTGGAGCAGACAAAAGCGTCCCTACCATTATAGTGCATTTCATGTTTTACCTTTCTGCAGCTTTGTTCCTCAAAATTCCAGATATACAACCCTTAGTAAAACTGGCTTTGAGTATCTCATTTTCCCTAGCAATAAGGCTGGTGCTCTGCTGAATATAGCAAAACCTTCCTTGAGGTATAATCTTCTGTGAGTGTCTTCTAGCCAATATGTTGTGAAGTTCATGGGTATTTGTAGAGCAATACAGTATTTGTCTGGAAAGGACAGATAAGTGGTTAACACAAGTCACCAAGTTACAATGGGATATCTCTCTCAATAATCAATCTTGGAGCTTACAACAAGCTTCCTGGAAGAGCCCTGAAAGGGCAGGTTAGGTAGAATTTAGGCACTAAAGAAAAAGTGAGCTAACCACAAAAGCACATCCAAATGCTTTGCTCTTAAGGAGCTATAGTTACCTAGGTATGCAGCAGCCATGTAGCACAGATCCCCTAAGCTCTGCTCTCATGGTTACTAGGGACCTCCACCTTGACTGGCCTAAATCTGCCTAAAAGGAGGAGTTGATACCCACCTTCCCTATGATAGTTGATGGTTGGTGAACCTCCCAAGAAAGGAGAATGAGCTGCACACCCTCCTCAGCCTGGGGCAGTCCGCACTCATGCCCTACCATGCATCCAGTGCTTTCCTACAGACTGCACCAGAGGTGCTCAGCCATTCCTTGTGTTGGAGCTTTCTTCTGGGCTGGAGGGCAAACAGCACAGCTAGAGAAGAAGGAGACAGTGTCCATGTCTGTGTCTTAATAATAGCAGCGCTCTGCTGGCAAGACTGACTCCCAGGTCAGGCAGAGGAAGGGCTTGGTGTCACGATTGTCCAGACCTCCACTGAAAAATTCCAAGAGCAGAACTCATGGGCTTAAAGAACAGGCTGTCCATCTCACTTCATCCAAAAGAAAAGGCAGTCCAGTGCACAGGCTGAGTGAAAAAGAGGAAAAGAAGCATGGCGAAATAATAGTGGGTGCTCATAGAGTGCCAAAACACATTGAGAAACGTGGAACATACCTAGAGGAAATGTTTCAATAATGGGTATGTTTGCTTAGATGCATATCATTTTCAAAGGAACTATGAAAGGGGATGATGTTTATGCTTCTGTTCCCAGTTAATGAAAATGGCACTTCTGATGTTTCTCCTACTTTTCTGTACTGTCCATCAAATAATATTTAATGAGACACAACTTCAGCTGCAAATACACTGATTGTCTTTTCATGAATAACATTGACACGCTTTACACAATCAAGGATCATTGCTTTACTAGCCAGTGCTAAAGCTCATTACTGTAGAAAACCTGAATAAATGGGCATGTGTCATTTGCTATTACTTCGCAGTTTATTTAAACCAGTACTTTGTTTGAGATAAGCTTATTCATGAACTCAGTGCCCTTACTAAGTAAAACAGTCAAATGCTCAAAAAAATCCCCCCTAAAAACCATCATAAATTTGTACGGAAGTGAAAGGATTGGGACTGTGGTCCCAACTGACGTACTCTAGTGAAAGCCAGGTGTCATATAGTACTCATAGGTACTATAAAGTAGCCTTCTGTGGGCAAAAAATTGATGGGAGAAAGCTCAGGATCAGTTCATTGCTCCTACCCCAGGAACAGCAAAGAAAATGTCAGAAAACTTGTTCTTTATTAAAAAGCCATAACAAGACACACTGTACAAATAAGTGTGCCAGATGAGAGCATTACTATATAAGGCTGGGTATAGAAGCCAAATGCAGAGATAGAAACCCTGCCTCCAGCCAAATACACCAACACAGATCATCACAAAAGCAAAGGGAAGGTCTCAAGTAAATCATGTTGTCCTGCATGAGCCTATTTGACACACTGATACAAGCTGAATCTCAGCAAGACAGAAATCATCCCAAAGGAATAATATCCTTGTCTTCCTGTGAGGAGAGCATGTTTGTATATACTGCAAATGTTGTTAATGTGTCCTGGGAGATCTATACATAATTTCTATTGCATCTAGATGGAGTTGTCTCCTTAAGCATGTACTGAAGAGTTGAATTTTTGTAATACACCCTTTCTACAAAGAACTCAGAACCAAAACCAAATAATTCTTGCCTTAGAAAAGGTTTCAATGTTCATTACAAATTTATATTTCTCTTACGGGTTTTATCTGACAAGGATTAGAAATAGATGGTTAGGCTTGACAGATCACTACATATGCTCAAGCCAGAGATCGGCAAGTCTGATAGTCTGCCTGGAGACCCTGCAAACTTCATCGCAGTGTTCATCACCCTGTGCTGAAAGGAGGCCTCAAGACCGCAGTCCACAAGTTAGGGAGATGGCTGCCTGACATCATGTTGGTTATGGTTTTCAGGCTTTATTCCATTTGTCATTGTGCTGGTAGAAATGTGGAGTAACTCCATTAGGGATTGCTGTGTTACCAGGTCAGCCTAGATTTGCATCTCTGGAAAGTGATTGAGGCTCCTGCTGCATGGGGCCTTACTTGGTAGGACAGAGAGTTAGAGAGCATGTTCAGACTCCTCACTTATTTACTGTCTCCTCCTGATAAAGTAGTTACTAGCTAGCTACACATAGAGAAAATCAGGTTATTTAAAATTACTAATAAAATTAATTGCATAAGAACTAGTTATACACAAAAATCAGACTCAAAGCTTCTGAGAAGAAAAATAATTATTAAGATCTTGGAGTTTTGACAGGTTTTTATTACTAAAACAGCCATTTAAGAAAACACTTAGATCCTTATCAACTCTATATTTTTTCTTTTGCTTCATAATTTGATGATGTAGTTGCCAAGCCACTCTCCATGATATTTGAAAAGTCATGGCTGTCAGGTGAAGTCCCCAGTGACTGGAAAAAGGGAAATATTGTGCCCATTTTCAAAAAGGGTAGAAAGGAAGACCCTGGGAACAACCGACCTGTCAGCCTCACCTCTGTGCCTGGGAAGATCATGGCACAGATCCTC
>NW_009260188.1:667659-694762 GCF_000687185.1 Egretta garzetta
TTTGGGGGGGGGGGTGGTTCAGTGGATAAGGAATTGGTTGGATGGTTGCATCCAGAGGGTAATGAGGAAGGGAAGGGAAGGGAAGGGAAGGGAAGGGAAGGGAAGGGAAGGGAAGGGAAGAAGGAAGGAAAAGTATCCATGGGACTTCAAATGTCTGGGTGAGAGAAAGAAAAGAGTCAATAAGATTTTTCTCCCAGGGGACAAGATAACTTTAAAAGGAGTGTCTTGCACAAGGGGACAGACAGCATGCCTTAGACTTTGCCCAGCATTTGCTCAGCTCCTCAGGAATCTCCCACAAAATCTTGCAGAGGTATCTAAGGTCTGAGAACTCTGCTTGTTCTCTGTGCTCATCTAAACTTTGAACTTCTCCCAGGCTGATCACCAGGGTGCCACTTGCAGGTTTTTGCTGGATAGACAGTGTTCCATGAGCAGCTGGTGCGTGACTAGGAAACCTTTGCCCAGAAACACCAAAATTCTATTACGTTGAGTGGCACAAGGTCTGGGGGTTCAATATATAATCTTTATTTGGTGAACTGACACAAATTTCAAACAGCTCTCAAGATACTGAGGTGTTTAAATTGTAGATACAAGACAGGCTGCCAGAATTTGTGCTTTGAATTATACTTCTGTACAGAAAGTGCGCACACCAAGCCATACATTATTCATCATTTGGAATATTTTTTACAAATTTGTGTGGTTTTGGGGGTTTTTTTTGTCTTTCAAAGAAAGTCTGAAAGGCTCATTTTTATATCTGAAAATGCATCCAAAGCTTGTGGAGGAGTCCCTGTCTTCAGGCAACATGGTTCTGTCTTCATTCCCATTTTCCACACTGTTTTCACTCTTTTCAGTCTTTGATGTGGTCCCTGGCACCTTGAAAGCAAGTAAGCCTATCTCAGCTCTTGTGTGCCAGCAGTTCAATACCCCCCGCCACCATGCCAGTACCTACAGCTGAAAGCTGGGGTTGAGGAGTAGGCAGAGGGGTGTGAGGGACATCCTGAATTACATCTTTGCACAGCCTAACTTCCAATTCTGAAACCAACAGCACAGCAGTTAGCCAGAAAGCTTTACCACCAGAGTCAAATAACATCCAAAAAATTGGGATTTATGCACATGTCAGAGACTGATTGCAGCTTGTCAGACACTCCAGGCTAAGTGATTTTAGAGCAATTTCTCCAATTACCAGTCTTTTTGTTTGTGTGGACCACCATGAGCAGACACACAGAAATCTCACCACTCCATTAAGGACTTGGCATAATATACACCCTTGCATATATACATACGCGTGCACACACACACACACGGAAAAGAAAAAATACTGTAATGCCTGCAATTTCCTAGTTCATTGACTGGATTACTTTTTTGAAACTGGTTAAACAGACGCTGTGCTGGGTGGTTAGTGATTATCATTTTTCTGCAGTGTTAGGGTACTTGACATTTTCATTCCTCAGTGACTTCAGCTAAAAACAAATAGGTCTACCTGCAGTCCACATCTGATTGCCAGATGGTCTCTGTGCCTATGAAGCTCCCATCTCCAAGTGAATTCAAATGACCTCACACATACATCTTCAAACATTGCTATCTGACCACAAAAATGTATGGAAAACGCAACATCTGTACATGTCTGCATCTTAAATCCCTGTTGTTTTACAAAATATATTGCTTGTCACCCTGAAGTCTAAAGTCTCTTAATGATCTGCAGGGGGAGATGCAAATGGTAGCCTATGAGTTTAGAGTTTGGTTGTTGCATTAAACCATTTAATTTCAACCAAAGGTCAAAAGATACAAAACTATTCATTTGAATCCAATGAAGCCAACAAATAGATCCCATTAAGTACTCCAAATCATCCCCAAAGCACAGCTGTGTATGACTGCGTGTCTCTGTGTTGTGTGTATTATTCATGCAGCTGATGCATCCAAGCAGTTAAAATAAACTTGAGATCTTATGAAATCATCACTAAAACTGCAGGGTTGTTTTTGCCTATGTAACAAAGCATTATTGAGTCACACAGTCCATAAGATCTAGTGTTGTTTCAAGGGAATACCTTGTCATATCAACATCATTGTACATGTAAACCCAACAAGATGGTAAACACAGGCCCAGTCTAATGGCTGGATGAAAAAACAGATGGGATATCACAAACATTTTCCAAACTACAACAGACTTCTAGGCCAATTAAACATGGTTAGTTCTGAATGGGAGAGGAAATAGTTTTCTTTGCTGTTAAATGTCAAAAAAAAAAAAATTCCTTGAGGCATAAAAGCCCAGTTCATTTTTGGAAACTTGCTAAAATTAATCAACCCTGCATGAACTTTTAACCAAAACAAAACAAAAAAGTAGAAATATATAGGCGAATATCACTGGAAACACAGAAGTGGAAAAAAGATTTTGAGTTATATAGTACTTAAATGAGTAAGAGCTTTTTCTCAAGATGACTTAACCAATCAGCATGGAAAAACATTTGCTTGTTAATCTTAGCAAAATATGAAGTTGACAAAATAAAGGGTTGTTTTATTATTGCTACAGTCTTTTAAGTTTAAATGCAATAATGAGAAGCCAGGCTGAGATATTTTTTCACTCCAAAGCCAGTCTGCAACATTTAAATTTCAAACTGTTTTGCTTTATTTCTTTTTGCTTATGAAGCAAACTTAAATTTCAACACCTGAGAACTGTGATTTGCCTTCTGTGAAATTCATTAAGATGATTGCTTACCGAAGAGGAAATGCCAGTCTAAGTTATTTGTCCCTTCTGCTTTAGTGTGGCTTCATTTTAGAAGGGAAGAAATCACATTTGAAAGCCTTCAGAATAGAAAGCCACCCCAAAGTTCAGGCATGCCAAGTTCCCTGCACTGATGCACGTTCATCTCCTTCAAAAGCCTTCATCATACAGCAAAGTCAATAGTGGCCATCAGGAAGTAAAGAAAACATTGGAGAAATTCGGTTAATCTATCCTAGTAGACGAGGTCATGACAGGACCACGTGCATAAATAGCAGAGGTATTATTTTCAGATGTAGATGTCCCAGGCAGGAATGGACCAGCTGGGGAAAGACTTCCTTGCAAGTCCCCTGAATAAATGGCAGCTTTTGGGTAGGGAGACTGTGGGCTGGGATGTCATCCTTTTCTACCAGGATTAGCTCAAGTGAAAGTGGGAGCAAACCATCACACCAAAGACACAAAGAAAATCTCTTCCACTACACCTGAGGAGGAGTAGGGCAGAGAAATGGGAGAAAGGAAGGGGAGAAGCTGGTTTTTTACTTGCATTTGTTTTCAATCTCATTGTCTTCTCTTGTCTGAAGAAGAGATGTATATGAATACTCAGCCTGCAGTTTGTGGTGTGGCTTTTTAATACTGAACTCAGATGGACTCCTTCAGCCTGAGCACATGGGATCTGTCTGATTGCCATGCACTTTAATTCCTTGACAGTGTAGGGATTAACCACCTATTCTCTAAACTAAACAACTGCAGTCAGACCAATGTCCTGAAGGGTTTTTCAGTGATTCTGTGGCATCTGACATTTTAAAGTGGTTGGGCTTAGATTCCCTTCATGCTCTGGACTTGCAGCAGCAACCCGCAACCAAAGCATTTCCGCTCCCTTTAAGTCGCTATTACAAACACTTTTTTGTACCACTTGTCAGATGTGAAGAGAGGATGATATAATTGAGCCTGCTTTAAAAAAAAATCAAACTGACATAATATTGCTAGTAACTTGACAGCTTTATGTAAATCCTTCCCCAGAAAAACCAAGCTGATCGCACTGCTGAAGACAAGCAGAGGTTAGGGAGAAGGTTTAGGCTCTAGGACTCCAAGACTCAGCCTTTCAGAGGTTCGGCCATATTTAGCTTGCCCTTTGACATGACCCAGCCTTAAACAATAGCTTTGTGGGTATGCTAAATGGCCACATCTTGCCAGTTGCTGCCAAATTAATGAGCCCATGTCATTTTTAGTTTACAGTTCAGTCATAATGCAGCCAAGTGGAAAATGAGGCAGGGACCGTTAAGGAGTGTCACGCAAATTTTCAAAGAGTATAGTCCCTAATTCCTCACTGCCCCTTTCAGAAGTCTCTAATCATCGTTCTCTTTCCTCCCCTTGCTTTCTTCAGATCCTCTAAAAATCCCCCTCACTGTGCAAAAAAGGCTGTCCAGAGAAACTAGGTGCCAGTGTCTCAGTGCAAGAGGCGAGAAGGAGTAAAATGCAACCTGCACTCATGATTTGCACAAAAACTAAAGCAATCTGAGTGGTCACCTGAGCTCACAGCAGGGGGATATGGGCAGAGCACAAGTGTTTCGTAACTGGAGGGGACAGAAGCAAAGGAAAGCTTTCATGTAAAAAGGGATTATACTAAAGGGAATCCTATCCAGAAAAATGCTCATAGACAAGCACAGCATAATTTTCCACTCTCTTACATCATTTACAGGCAGGAGAAACTTTCTCAATGAAACCTAGCTTCCAACCCCAACTCTCGAAACTGTTTTCTTGGTTTGTGGGTCGATCAAAAAACCAAAACTCAGTTCAGAGTTGAAAAGCTTTCTGCTTCAACCCTTCAATGATACATGTCCTGTGCAAGTGGTTTTACATGCTTTCAATCTGAAACCAGACAAATCTTGCCAGCTTTCCAGTTCAACTTTGAAATTTTGAGCAGCTTTGCTCTTCCCCATCTCGCTCAGCTCCCACCTGTGGTTTACCTCCTCTTGACTGCCCTACGGGCATGTTTCCTCATTCTTAATCCTTCCTCTACATCTTCTGTCTCTTTCTCAGTGGCTATGGACCTCACCCTTCTACTCCGTAGCCTGGGCTTCTACCTTGGAAATGTCTCAGCTCCTCTAAGTTCAGCTGTTGAACTTTCTTGTGGGGGGGCTCACCTGGATGCACAGGACTCTCCCCTTCACAAGTGTCAGGGATCAACGTTCGTGTTATCCTCAGGCAGCCTCCCTGGTTCCCTATTCAACTCAAATTTGTCCTTGTAATTTTTAAAGCCTGCCTCACACATGCCTCAGGCTCTCTCATGCAGTTTGTCTCTCTGTGTTCCTCTTCTTGCTCTTCCTGATTGTCTAGCACTCTGTTTACTGTGTTCCTCCAGCACCTAAGTGTATTCCCTGAAAATTTTTCTAGGACTATTCATTTAAAAAAAAAAAAAATTCTTCATGCTGCATTCACACCGTTTTAGCTCAAGAGTAGAGAATGAATTTGTTAGCAGGAATATTTGCGGGAACAGCAAATTTGAAGAATATAGGTCAGAATATTCTCAGAATATGAATGCTGGAGCCCTAAATATGAGTATTTTCAAAGAAACTCAATTCTAGGAGGTACGCTATTCCAATTGGGAAGCAGAGCAGTTGTCACATGACCTCTGTGCCCATCCAAAATTTGAAACACATTTCACATTTTAAACACTGAATTTTCTCACGGAACTTCTTGCAAACCGTTTACAGGCCCTGGGTTAGATTGTGGTGCTCCACCACATGCCCTAAATAGAGAGCAGTTCAAGGCCACACAGGAAGAACCAGAGAGATTGAGCCTGTCTAAGAAATATTCTTCCCCAGGGCTGTTCCCTATGTGTGGAGGTGAACAGTAGTAGGAGTAAAAAGATTTAAGAGTACAGAAAAAGTTCCTCAGAGTATCCCTGACTGTCTCGGGGTGCACTTCAGGTCATCCTCTTGATCTGAGCAAGTTTCCCCCAAAAGCAGGTATGGTCCTGTCCTCCTGCTCCAGCCTGGAGCCCATGACAGCACTACACTCCTCTGAATCTGAGGAAAACTCCTCCAGTTCCCAGCATAGCCTTGTTCCTACCTGTTTCAGACACTTGTGTCTTTCTGATAAGAATACCATTAAGCTGTCATTAAGCTATTTTTTCTTATATGCCAGCCCTTGTGGCTGCTTGAAGCAGCTGGCAGATCATGTCTCAGCCTTTGTTTTGCTGGGCTAAGCAAGCTGAGTGATTCTAGTTTTCTCTTGCAAGATTAGATCTCTGTTCCCCTAAAGGTGCTCCCAGTCAGCCCTTCTTGGCTTCTGTTCGTGTTTGAATTCTTCTTGCTGAAACACAGGTGCCAAGAAAAGTACATTTTATTTCAGGGGCCTCACTGGTACCCAAGAGAGCACCCAAGAGCATCAGTCCCTTTTTATCTAGTGGAAATGCCTCTTTTGACATATACTATAACCACACTTTGACTTATACATTGCTGTATCACACCCATATCTATTTTGTAGTCCTGTTACTTTCAACTGACAAGCTTAAATTTTATCACAAAATCCCTGTTAGCAGTAAACACATGATCTTGCAATTTGCAGCAATGACTCTTATGCTGTTTCTATTTCTTCAGACCCGAAGTAATTCTGGTTTTCTTGTCATATATTCTGGCTCACTACCATACTCCCTTCTTCAGTGTTGATAACAAATGTCATTAGCACGTTCCCATGCTTTCTACCAACTCATTATTGCTGCCATTAATTAAATGCTTAAACAAGTTTAGCTCAAGATTAATCCTTGAAGAGCTCTCTCAGTAACCTTCAGTCAGCCGGATGCTTCCCCTTTCCATATAATTCCTTTGGCTGTCTTCTTGATCTTCCACTAGTTCCCATATCTTCTCCGCATAAACTGATAATTTCTTATGTAATACTATGTGACATGCTTTACTGAAGTTGAGATAAAATAGTTTTCTCTTATTTCCCTGGTTTAGTAATGTAGTTATCAAGGAAAGTCATTATTTTAGTCTGGCATGTTTCGCCTTTTTCTAACTCACAACTTATTTTTCACTAACTTCCATATATATAACTATTCTTGTCTTAGAAATTTGTTGCAATACTGGTATACTGCTGAGTCCAGACTAAAAGGACAAGTTTTCCAGATTACCACTTCCCTTTTCCTAAAAAAATATGTACTTCATTTGCTTTCCTCTGGGCAGATGCTACCAGATTTGATTTAAAATATTTATTCAGGATCTTGCATCTCCTGGAAATGCAGTCTCACATATCAGTTCCTGGGGGACTGAGGAAAAAGCTACCCCTTCCCATAGTACCTTGTGCTCTCTGAATCGTGTTCATCCTCAGAGATGGCAAATTTCCATGATCATTCCCTCATTCTTAATTTGCTGCCCTGTTCCCACAAAAACAACCTTATGGAAAACTATTAGCTTTTCAGACCACATTCAGACTATGTGAAGTCCCAATGCCCCTTTCTCTTCAGCAATACATGGTCTCATTTTTTTGTTCTTCTTCGCCTTCCATTCCCTTTTCCATTAGCTCAGCTTTGAGCTCAGCAATTTTCACTCCACCCCTGCACTTCTCATGCTGGTTCCTGCCTCCTTGCTGCCTCCCTTGGTCTTACACAGGACCACGGCCCAGTGTGCTAACCCCACTCAAGAAAATGTGACCTGACACCTGTGCCCAGGCTCTGTTTCCTCATCTTGCTGGTTTTTCCAACCCTTTCAAACGCTCTGGTGAAGTAGAGCATAACTCCTGCAAACAGGTTCTCTATGAGAAAGGAGGCAGTATCTGCTGATTTAACCCCATTGTACAGCTGTGGAGATGGCCACAATCTTCCTTCAAGGGCTGCTTTCAAAAGATGTCATGAAAATGCTTGGGAACAATGGACAAACTTGAGAAAAACTGGGGTGGGTTGTGTGAGCTGTACCCCGAGAGAAGAAGGGAGACCAGTAATCAGCATGAATAAAACAACAGTTACAATTTACTCACTCTAGTCTGTACAAGGTCTTTCTCTCCCTCTCCCTTTCTCTTCCCCTTTCTGTCTCCCTCCTCCTCTCTCTCTCATCTTTTTTCTTCCAGCTCCTCATGCCTCCATCACTATTACTGTTCACTGGATTTCCATACAGCTGTCAGAAAGCAGCTCAGAACAGCACCGCAGATACTGCGCTCTAAAGTCATGGAGGTGTAAGGTACTGCTCCTCCACTTGGTGCAAGATATCAGACCAAAGCCACTACAAGCAAATGCTGGCACTGGTTTCAGCCACTCTGCTTCAGTCTGGTGCAGGGAACAATGCTGTCACTTGAATCCTTTGTGGTAATAATTTCTCCAAAATTATCATCATCCATGGAGAGGAATGGGGGCTAGGGAGGGCAAAGATGGGCTGCTCAGAAAAGAGACAAAATTCGCCTCAGAGAGGTGCCCAGGACTGACCATGGAGATCCTGCAATAGTATCTACACCAAAACACTTCAATATTATTTGGCATCGGACAAATCTAGACCACTGCTGTGGTACCAGCTTTCTGTGTGTTGCTGCCACTGTGTGTCCTACAGGGAAATCCTCATCAGTGGCATAACTGGGCTTTGTAGGGGACCTGCCAAGGTGTGGCCACGTGCTCTGTTTTGTTGGGTCTTCCAGAGGGGCAATAGCATCTGGCACCAGAGAACAGCAAGCAGCTGGGAGCTGTAACTCCTTAAACAGTTAGAGGAAGAGTTACCAGGGGATTAAAAAAAATATATACCAACCCAAAAAACACAGCCAGGACTATGTTGTAAAATGCCTGGTGGAAGACTGACCTTTTTTTTCTTCATTTGAAGGCAAAGACCTTGCTCCCACTGGTGATGTCATTCACAAGACAGGCCTGTTGCCCTGACCAAACACTCCTTTCTGTTCAGTTGGATTTTAGACTAGTCACATATCCAGTAGGATGCAAATCTTGGCTTAGAAAGTTACAGGTGGACCTTTTAAAACAGAAACATATTTATAATGACAAAAGCTCATACTCAAAGTCACTGAGGAACTGTCTATTATATTGTACTTTCTCACTTAGTGGGTATTTTATTCCTCACCTTGTGCCCTTGACCACTCTGCACAGCAGCTCTGAAACTACCCCAATTAGTTCCTTAGGACCTAGACTGGCGTGGTCATCTGGCTTGGCATCTACATAACCTGAGCAGCTAGACTTGATTTAATCCCATAAAAAGTAGGCAGGAATACAAATGTGCCAGATTATCAGCTGAGGCAAACTAGCTCTGCATCACTGGGTTCAGTGATGCTGTGTTGATTGAATCCATAGGAGCATTTGGCCTCAATATATCCTAGAGAAGCAGTTTTTCAGAAAAATAATCAATGCAAAACAATGTTGTCATTGGAAGCCTGGAACTGCTGCAAGTTAGAATTACTTGAGTTCTTTGGTGTGATATTTAAGCAGCAGTGCTTGAATGCCAGGGAACTAGAGGCCAAAGAAACTATTCCAAGTTGGATTTGGTAAGCATGGGGTTTTGCTTTAAAGCACATTAGTCAGACAAGTTCAGTCAAAAGTCATATGTAGGATTACTAGCTCTTGTGCAGGGGTTTTCTCATTTGTGTTGGCTCTTCAGATGCCATGGAAGCTGTACTGAGCAAAACACTGAACAGCTGAAGACGGTTGTACTGGAGGCGGGTTTTTTTCCATGCCTTCCTCACTGTGCATCCGCTTGCTATTGGAATCCCACAAGAAACGAATTCCATTCTTGCAATCATAGTTTTGGGAAAGCAGTTCAGAAAAAGGAAGGGAAAATTATTACGATGAAGCCTCCTTTTTTCCAGCTTTCTTAGCATTAGAGACAATGGACCCCGTGGTGTCTCATACAGTAAATAAGAGAAAGGACCTAGCAGTAGTGAATAGTGTAGTCATGCTAAAAGAATGTTTCTAACCCTAGGACTCCAAACTGTGAAATGGTCACACAACCTTCACTCTGCCTCTTGAATATATTGTGAGAAAGCGCCTAATTGCCTGATTACCTATTAACCCTGTCACTTGTCACGAGTGCTGATTTAGGATCCTGCTGACTATGTTAATTTGTTGTGAAGGAATGACTTTGCACAGTTTGATTTAGTAGCAGTTTAGAATTTGCTTGTGCCAAATCACAGGATTTGATTGTGATATTTTAATAGCACTCAATCGTCAGCAATTAACGAAGTGATCAGACAAAATTAATCAAAAGAGCGATTTAGTTAAAGATTTGAAGATGACAAGGTTCACTCTATTACTGCATGGAAGAAGTACACAAAGGAAAATTAAGTTACACTAGACTTAGAATAATTTACAGAGAGATCATGGATACAGGGGATAAGGAGGACCCTCCCACTGAGTCACAAGTTTCAGAATAGACCCCTTGCTTTCTAAACTCCTTTTCAGAGATGACTCTAGGTGCAGCTAGGTCCAATCTTAGTCTCAGTCTTGGCCAACTGTTTATATCTAAGGATTATATATATGTATCTAGTAGCAGTACAAGACTCACTTTGTAATTAAATCATGCATCTACAAACCATTTAATTCACACATGCATACACACAGACATGATTTTACATATATATATATATATATGAAGGTATACCTGTTAAAAATTCCCCTCAAGTTCAGTGAAATATTCACATAAAATGTTTTGGCATTTCTCAACGGGCAAGGGTGGAGCCTCAGGGAGTGAAAGGTTTCAGCTCAGGCTCCACTGTCAGTCTTCAGCAATGGACTTCCAATTTTAGCAAACTTAAGAGTTTGCTAGCTCTGAGAGGCATCCCACTCAGGGGGATGCTGCTCATCACAGCCCACTGTGGTCCAGGAGAGCTCAAAGGGCCTCACTTAGGACCGCTGTTTTATAGGGTCATGGATAATTGGCTTTAGTCATCAGTAAATTTCCAGTCTGGGCTACAATCCGGGTTGGTAATCACTGGAACTCCAGTAATGATGGTACCACACCACTCGGGCTAAGATGCAGATCATGTATGTTCTGACGCTATCAGGGGATAGCTGATTGTTCCTGTCCTCACTCCCCGCCTCAGCCATGTACAAGTTTCTGGTACGGACAGTGCTGCCTAATCATCCAACTCCTTACACCAAGGCCAAGGTCTGGCAGGAGTTTCTGAGATCATAAAGCGGTCCAGCAGAAAAAAGCAGGGGCAAGGGGATACACCACCACATCACTGAAACACATTCATTAAATGAATTAAAACATGACTGAAGCTGGAAAGAGCAGTGTGTGAAGCCCAACAGCTGGCCCTTATAAAACTAGGAGCTTGGGCTCATGTAAATGTGGGCAACCTGCAGGGGCCGGACAGCTCAGGGGCCAGCAGAAGCTCCTCAACAGCATGCTGAGGTTCCCAGTGACCAAGGGCCCCACAGCACTGGAGTAAGGAAAGGTCTAGAGCAACTACAAAACTTGAGGCTAATAGGATTGCATGTAAAGACCACAGGGCAAGCCTGGAAGGTGAGCTACCTAGCTGGGAACCCCACAGGTCAGTCTAGCTCACGTTAGGTCCTCCACAGACAACCCAGTGGCTGGAGCTTCACGTGGGAGTATCGCCTTGTTCTCCTATCTTTCCCTTAGCTTCTGCTGTAAGATATGAAGCTATAAGGACTTTGGTCTGACTGGGCAAACCTTCTATTTTATGTTCTCATGGCCTTATCCCAAGTGCACCAGGCAAACTCGGTTGGGGCCTAACTCACTTCAAGCATAGCAGACACGCTAAGAAATTCAAGCTATGGCAGATTCCTCCTCATAGGCAGTGAAAGCAAAACAGCTAAATGCATCTTCCTGCCTCTAACACCACAGCTCTTCTGCTCTTTTGATTTTATTTTCATACCTCATATCCCAAGTAACTTCTGAAATCAAGTTCACGTCCACGACTAAGTTATCTTTTAATTAGCTTTTTTTTCTAGATTGGTCCAAGGCTGAGCTGCTATTCATAAGAAACGCTGTCATCACTCCTATGGAAGGAAAGAAGGAACAAGCACCTCTTGGCTCAGACTCCTTCTCCCTCCCTCTGCTTCACATGCAGTCTCAGCTTTCAGGCAACCTTGCCTCCTGAATGGTCTGTGGGTGTCTTTGGGAAGAAAGCCCAAGCACTGTTTTGAACAAGGCTTAGGCACAGCAGCCTCTGTGAATCTCTTCTGCACCATTCTCTGCCTCTGTATTCAGTTACAAGCATTATTTGGCGCTAAAGCTAAAGGACTTGGAAGTTATCTCCATTGTATTAATTTGATTTCAAATCATGTGGCTTTAGAACTAGATTTATGCCTCCTACACATCCATGTCTCTCAAAGCATATCTGAAGCCAAAGCTACACTTCAAAGCCAAGTTAAAGGTGCATGTGAATGCATAAACATACGTGTTTTCCCTTTTTTCCCCACCCTCCCCAATTAAGTGTGGTAACAAGGTGGCAGGCCAACATATTGTCATGCAGTGGTTCAGAGCAGATCCTCTCACCAGATGGGGAAGCAAGGCTGCACTATCTAGTTACGGCACCTGCAGCAAATCCTCCTCCCATCCCTAGCAGGGTACTCCAGCTTCCTTCACTCCCCTGGGTCTGAGGCTTAGACCTCTGGCTCGCCTGGCTTTTTTTTAACCCACTCCCTAGCCAACTGGTGATGAATATCATAAAATTCTGAGCAAGCTGCCTTATGTCATGATTTCATAAACTGCTGGCCAGTGTAACACAGAAATGGATGCTGGAAGTGAAGCTGGAGTTGGAGTAAGAGTTGATAAGAAATACAAAGTGAACAAGAGAGAAGGTCCTCTTTCTCTGGTTTACAAAGGGTTTTTCTTTCCCATTTTTAAAAAAATGAATTAACAAAAGAGAACAACTGAAGGGAGTTATTAGAAATTTTTATTTCATAAACATGAAACAAAAAAAATCCCTTTCTTCTCTGCTCACCTTCTCTGTACTCACTAGAAACCAGCCCTGGTTACAGACCTGAAATTACTGATTAGCATCTTGGACTTAAACAGATACACAATGCGCAAACAAGACTGTCAGTGTATTCTGAGCAAAGAAACGTTAATGCTTATAGCTTGAGTTAAAATGTGAAAGCCATAAAGACAAACCACTGATAAGCATGCCCACATCCCAGTGAACTGGGTGTTTTCTACTGGGCACCAAGGTCTCCAATCTTGTTACTAAGTCATATGGACAAGCTGCTCACAGGAGTGGGTATATGACAAGGTACTTTAACTTAGTAGGACTAAATTTGGTCAGTGGCTCTTGCAGCACTAGCATAACTGCTTGCTCTGGTCAGACGGTGATATATTAGACCTCCCTCTTAGGTGTAACTCTAAAGGAGTGTTATTTTTCCCTTCTGTTTACTTTGAAAATCCAACAGAGCCTATCTGACAAGAAGCGGACATCTCTAAATTACAGTATGCAGCTTGTACGTACATTGGTGCAAACCATGTGTTTGCTTCAGCTATGTCATGCTGTAATAGACTGGTCTTTCATCAACAGCACGAGAAACGGAAGAACCTGCCAAAGTCAGAAAGGGACCTTTGTCTTCAGATCCCAGACCTTTTAGCAGTAACATGTGCCATTGCCTCTAATACTGCAACTGCAGTACCCATCTGTGCTGTAGCATGTTGCCACAGGTGTAGTTTGTTGTTGTTTCCGACCTTTTACATATGCTCATCTAAACAACCAGACAAATGTCTTTTTGTTTCACAAATGTTGTGAAGTCTGTTATTTTCCCTGCAGCTAGTGCTTTCTATAGCAAGAGCCTCATGCAAAGCATTACTGAAGTACAAACAAAGATCCCCAAAACTTAGCTTGATCACTCTTGCAGTCACTGAAATTGAACTTGGAATTCAAGCCTTGAAACATGGAAGAGGCTGGAGAGCATGAGATCTGTTTTGCCTGCTAGAAGAGAAAGCAATAGCCAGCTGGATGGTATTGTCACTGTTGCCCTAAAAATTATAGCTAACTGATTAGGATGAATATGAAGACAGTGAAGGAAAAGAGGGAGGAATAACTGCAAACTTCAGATAAAAGGTGTAATTGCATCACATTTTAGGTAGAAATTAAGCCCTGTAGTGTTCTTCCAAACATTGGCCTGCGTCCAACAAAAGGATGAAAGCTCTAAACCCCAGTTTAGAGGTTTGAGAGGTCTCAGGACAGCACAGAAAGCCAACAGCTGCTGTTGGAATATTCAGACTTTTTCTGTGTGTCAAATCTGGGCAGGAAAAGCATACAAACATCATGAAGGTAAAATGGAACAAGCAAGCATAACTCTTCATTCAGTAAAGCTCTGGAAAACAAAAGGGCTGCCTTGCAAGAGCATGGTTAAGGAGATAAATGGAGTTATGATATTTTACAAGATGATAAAACAATTATACAAAACATTTTCTACTGCTGCTTGTACCATCATAACTCAGAAACCATAACTGATTGACTGCATGGGAGTGATACGGGTTTGTTATCAGGTTTGTGCTTTGCTAGTCAACACATTGCAGTGAATGGTTGGGTTTGATTAATTTGCTCATGTGTTTTTACTATCAAACTACAAGCAAGGAATGCATTTCAAAATTACTGCTATCTCTTAAACCTATAAAATATGTGCCACATGAAAACTGAGAAGAACTATATTTGTAATTAGAGGACTCAGACAAAGTCATTGTATTATTTTGGTTTTGGCACAGCTGGGAACTGAAAATGTCTTTACTGACAGAAGCATCTTAAGTCTCAAATGTAAAAGGGTTATATTACCAATTAGTATTTTTCAGTTCCTAATTAACTAACATGTCTCCAAAAATAATCAGAGAGAGGAAGACAAATGCTGTTCCCATATTACAAAATCAGCAGAGGTAGAAGAACAAGGATTGTACTTGACATACTTTTTCTTTTTTCTTGTGGTCTGATGACTAGACCATGACATCAAGCAACAGTCCAACAATTTCCAAGCATGTGACTCCCAGCCACTTGCTAGGAGCTGTTGTGGGGCTAGTGGAACATGCAGTTCTTGCTGCCTTTTGTGTTTTTGGCTGTCATCATTGCAGAGATAAATTTGAGCTCTACAGAATCCAGCTTCACAGTCTCTTGGGGATTGTTAATAAGGAGGAGTGAAGCCAGCTTTTGGCAGTGGAGCCACCAGTGAATGCAGGGTGGCTAAATACCACAAAGTAAGGCCTGGCATAGGGAGAATGGGAAATTCAACAAGGCAGGCATGAGAGATAGACAGAGGAACTGCATTAGTCAATACCAAAACAGCAAATTAAGAAACAAAGAAAAATAAATGGCAAGAAAACATACAGAGAAGTATAAAACATGTACTGCATTAGAAACAGCTACAAATACATACTCTCCTAAAACAACTTTTCTTTACAAATTAATGCTCTGGTTACCACAGAAATGTTATGTATCTATGATAGGGAGGGAAAATGTCCAGAACTTTATTCTGTTTAGATGCATGAACATGAGAAAGGCAATACTGTGTGAGCCCACAGTTTTTTATGGCTGAGAGAGGAGACTCTCTCTGCTTCTGGCTGGGGGAAAATACCGAAGAAAGGAGTAATGAAAAGCAAGGCAAGGATAAAGTGATCCTCCTCTGGCATCCTTTATCTTCTGGTAACCAGCACCCTGGGGATTTCCTGAGCAGGAACTTGCACCTGACTTATCATGAACAATCCTCTCCAGAGCCATTCCCACCTTGCTGGGTCTTTGGAGCCACTTACTGGGGCTTTGTTCTGACATTTGCCACTGAACTATGCCTTCTGTGAAAGAGTCCTTGGTCTAGCTGGTTTTCAGTCTGTTACCTGAGTGCCATTATACTTTGCTCTGGATATTTAAAAACATCCCTGTGACCAGATTATCTGTACGTAATTTGGGGGAAAGCCCAGCTTCTTCATTCAAAGAATTATTCAGCTAAAGGAAGTATCACAGAAGTTTTTAACTTTCTCTGAAACATCAGAGTCTCAGTTCTCCAAAGAAAAAGGTACAATTATGAAACTCTTCAGCAGATCTCATGTTAATGAGTGTAGGTGTAGATTCCTGAAGATGGGCTGAAGCATTTCAGGAGATTTTAAGCCAAAAGTGATTATACTTCTTCTAGTTACAGGAGACTAAAAAAAAAAAAAAAATTAGGCTTCTTTTTATATCCATGTAGCAAATCTGGACTGGGCAGATTGTTCTTTTCGTTATAGCCTCCTAAAGAATGATTATTTAATATTGTAGATTGGTTGAGTATAAAGTACTTATAGAGATATTAGCCAGTTCTATAATGAATTATTGTTCATGCACTAAGAGAACTAAAGACATTTTAGTAAACGAATTTACCAAAAGTTGGAAGTGGTTTAAAATGCAATAGATGTGATTTATAGAGGTTGGATGAGGAAAACTTATAAGCCATGTTCTGTGCGCCGGTAAAGCAAGTATGATATTCAGTGAGCTCACACAGTAAAACATTAAAATGTTTCTGTCAGTAAACTTAACTCTAAACTTAAGCTGCAGAAATGGCATGGAATTATCAACATAAAGTATGCTTAAGGAAATTAATCATCTAGTGCGAAGTTTAGAAAGGAAGAAAACGTACAGTTGAAGACAAAACCTCTACCACTTTGTATTGTGGACAACGTTTGTAGCTTCACTACTTCTTCTCTCTTGCACCTAAATACCAGAATATTTCTGAATGTATTTTATTCCCTTAATGCATAGGAATTGCTTTTTTTCTTTTACTAGTGGTGCCATATGAAGAGATGAAAGGAACTTCAATACAAAACATCCCTTCTTCTTTCTCGGTTTGCTCAGAATTCCAACAAAATTCTTTTTTCAGCCAATAGCTGCATACATCTGGCAAAAGTCTGAATGATTTGTGTGCATGCGTGTGTACATGTGTGTGCACAAAAGTGCCCATGTGCACAAAAGCTGGCAAGAAAAATGCCTCTGTAAAAGCTAAACAGTATAGTACCATCAGGTTAAGTTAATATTCACTTTTGAATACAGATAACTGAAAACCAGCCCTGTGAGGTAAAAGTGAAAGACCCTTTATGTTTAATACAGCCCTAACTAAATATGTTAGAAATTAAATATGAAATAACTTAGGTAGCCTAATCTATGGAAACTGCTGCTATTAGCAACTTGTGCTGAAGCCCAGTGCGTCTTGCCTTCTGCAGCTGACTTGTGGACTCCACCTTTGCAAAGCCTCTGCATACAAAATGGATGGAGAAGCTGAATAATGCTGACTACTCTTCCATGGGGATAAGAGCAATCTATACATAACCATTTATTAAAAACCTCACAAAATCAGGTTATTGTCACTAACAAGAGATACTATATTGTGAAAACTATTGATATCTCTGTTTCACAGTTAACAGAAGAAAATACAAGGTGTGTGCTGAAATTATAATGCATATTGTCAGTTGTTTTTTGATGCTGGCAAGGCAGAGTAGTAGAAAGATTATAATGAAGTAGTCAAGATCCTTCACTGAGATATGTACGGCTGTCGTCATCCACCCTGTAGGGAAGCAGGAAGAGTGAGAGCTCAAAATTGAGTCAGTAACAAAAAAAAAAAAAAAGGAAGAGGTGACTTGGGGACTCCATCTTATGACCAGTTAAAAAAGGCAAGCCAGAAATAAAAATGTCCCCCGACTAGGAAGGTCATTCACACACCAGGATGCCTCAGGGTGACCTTCAGAAAAATGGGAACATGGGGCAGAAAAAGGACAGCAGAAAGAGCGTCCAGGGAAAGGCTGAGGTATTACCCTGTGCAAGGGATGCTCTTGGGACTCAGGACCCTGACATCCCTTTGGTGGCCCAGTTTCCATAACCTCCCACCTCCAGATATTTCCCAGATTTTGACATATTTCTGTTGCTCTACAACTACAATGGAAGATAGCCAACACACTGGCAGTGACTCCAGAGAAAATAAATTCTAGCACTAGTAGCCATAATACTGTTTAGACTGCTGATCCCAATAGATTGGGCTCCTTTTGATATCTCCTGTTGTCTGGATGACGACTCAACACAATTCTGAATTCATCAATGTCATTACCAAGAGATTCTAGCAAATATATACTCATGCACGCACACATATTTTTATATGTTTATATATGTATACATATACACACACACATCTAGAAAACACATATAGCTGGCATAAACATATATAGAGTATACCCAAATTACAATATACTCAGTAATAATTAACCATAGGTGTTTATAAGAACCTGTGCTGTCTGAACCAGCCTCCCTGTCACTCTGCCTCTGAAGCTAGAGCCAATCTGAAGGAATTATGGAAGACCCCCTGCAAGACAAATAATTACCAAAGCAATCTGACTGAGGAAAACTGTTTAACTAATGGCAAGCTGCTTCACACTGTGCTACATTATGTTTTACCAATCAAATGCCTCAGTGGTTAAAACAAATTCATGGAGCTCCGCATGGATTAAACAGGCTAGAGCGCACTTATCCTCTCCTTACGCAAAAGGAGAAGATTTGGTTCAAATGTTGATTTGCAACATGTCAGGGAATGTTTTCTTCAATTAAGTAATCCCATTTTAAAGTGAGTTCTGTGCCAGAAAAACAAACAGTACAACTTTTCTACACATGAACAGTAGTTACACACAGGATACAATCTCACGATTTCTGGGAGGCTGCTCTTGAAAGCCATGGAATTTATATTTATAGCAGGATCAAAGCTACAGAAGTCTTAGGCTTATTCTGCTTTCTATTGCATCTGTATACATCTATTATAGCCAATGCCTTTCCAGCAGATGGACACAGATTTAGCGTTCATAACAGGGAGGCTCTAATGCAAACCCATGTATTTCTTACTGGAGCTCTTTAGTGAAGACAACTCAGTCCATAGACTTTGCTTCACACAACCCTTGTTATTTCTACTCCTTATATGCAGCTTAATTCCTCACAATTTTTTTTCCTCAGATCAGAAATTAATTGACTGAAATAAAAATAAGCAGATATTTATTACTAAAAATAATAATAATAAACATGTCTTCCCTAATCTTTACTAAGGAGATCAGAGATACATTACTCATACTCCTAAAATGGATCAAAACAAGACCACCACCACTGTCAAACAGAAGAAAGTTACAGAAAAATAAGTGTGCTATCTGGTTTTATCTCATCTTTGAGCCCAATGACTGGGGGTTGAATACACATATACCAAAGTCTGTGTACTTAAAGAAAAGATGGTGTTCGGCCTTATGTCAGGGTTTGGCATAGCTAAACTGGACCTAATGAAAATATTTTCACAGGGCTTTGTGATGGCATAGCTGACCAAGAATAACAAACAACTACTGCTGTCATCCCACCTGAGAGCCCAAGCCATGCACAGCTACACTGCACGTTGGATCTCCTGGGTTCTCCAAGGAGATGTCCTCATGGATCTTCTTGAGGGTAGGGCAGCTTCACTTCTCTCTGCAGCGTTGCTCGCCTGGCTGCAGTAGCTGGCATGCAGGGGAAGGATGCTGTGCTCATGACTCTGCTGTGGCACACACAGCGGTGGAACAGCAACCTGGGAGTGTGACCCTGAAGGTAGGGGACCTAGGAAAGTGGAGAAGCCTGCACAAACATATGCTCCAGGTCATCATTTGACCCCTGGATGAAGTTTTTAGAGAGCACAAGTTAGGGTTGTTGGGTTTGGTTTTCTTTTGGGGGGAGAGGAACACATATGAAGTAGCAAGTGAGTCAGCACTTTGTTTCACATATTCTCCGAATAAAAACATCTGTGATTTTATGTTACTTATAATGACAAGAAAACAAACAAAAAAACAACAACAAAAAAATGCAGACAGCCTAAGTATCTACCACATCTATTGCTGTGTCCTTGTTGTCACTCATGGGAAAAAAATATCAGAGAAACTGATAATCTCCCAGGTGCTAGATATCCCACCAACCAAATCTAATAAGCTCTGTTGGAAGCTTTAGAATCTACTGGTCTGATCCATCCCCTACTGCTCTGAGTGGGAACTCAAACATGCTGCAATGTCCTTTGCAGAGTTTATGTCCAGGAAGGCTTATGACACATTGTGACTCCCCGCTGCTGGTGATCGTACCACATTATCCTTGTGTGATCCCACTGAGGCCAAATATCCTGGCAGAACACTATGCATCCGCTGATGCTGTGATTCAAGGGCTTCACTCATACCCGTTTTGTAAACAGAGCCCCAGAAACAGGCTCAGACATGGTCCCTGACCCATGCATGTGTTAACACCAGCCTCACAGTGCGTTGTGGCACACAGTCAATGTCCTCCAGGAAAAAGCCTGATGGTGTTGCCCATATGGAGGAAGAGATATAGCGGCCAGCACTGACAGGCTATGGAAGTTCAGGGTTTCCTCCCATCTTTCCCAGTCCCGGAGTTTGCACAGATACTTAAGTGTGGGCAGGTATAGAAACACTTTGGACATGAAGCAAATTTGAATTCAAGAGCAGAAAGAGGTTTGCATTCATGTGGCAAGCTAGATGTAGTGAAGTAGCCAAGCCATCCTCCAAGAATGAACACAACTGTTAGTGAGAGCACCTAATCAGTCAAGTTATGGCCTAATACACAATTACTTAATCACAAAATTACAATGGATTTTTAAATGAAGGTTGAAAAGTTGTTTTGCAAGAGGGTTTATATTTTCCAGACACTGTGGGATCTTTGAATTTTAAAGAGAGGTAACAGCTTCTTCATGGGAAAAAGAAGTAGTCCCTCCTGGCTACTGGATTCAAGTTGGTACCACTGCACTGCACAAGTAATCTGTCTGAAGTAACACCTCTCCTTGATTCTGCTTTGCCTCCTATCACAGGAGGCTGAGCAAAGTCCATAGATTTTCTTCTTTCCTGTGACTGGCTGTTTGGCTGGGGGCAAAGCCTCATTTTTCCTTCTGTGCATAGGGTTTAATTTGCTCTAACCTTTGCCAGGAGATGCTGTGAGGACTAAGTGCTGTTCTGTGCAGCACCACACAAGATCTAGGTAGCATCCTGTTAAGTAGCTGGTAGCGAAGAGCACAGGTAGTAGTGCAGATAAGACAAGGCTGGCTGCCCCTTAGCAACCTCTTTCCCCATTGAATTCCTGTGGTTTTTTCCAGACAAGCTGTTGGGTGCAGAAGGTACAGTCCCATCAAGTTCACCACATACACTTTCTGTTTCATTTGCAATGCTGACGCGCTGTTCCTACAGTTTGCAGAGACTGGGATTTATTTCAATGGTTTTAACTGGGCCACTGCTTGTTCTCGGTTTCCTGTTGCTTTGATCATGGGTTTCCAGCTCTCCTCAAGTAAGTTGTATCCTCCAAGGCGGATTTTCCCCTTTCCTGTGCTTGGCCAAAGCATCCAAGTGACCTTTGATTTTTTTTTCCCTCCTCTCTCCTTTTTTTTCCCTTTGGCCTTTTTTTTTTCTGTTTTGTTTCTGACTCGCCATATGTGAGATAATTGTGCCCACAGGAATTCCTTTCAGAGTGCCTAAGCACAAAAGAAAAACACCCGGCCAGCTCTTTTTCTGGAGCAGTACAAACATTTCCTTAAACCTAAGTGTCTCAGGAGGGGCATTGACAGAAGGCTCCTTTCACCCAGAAAGCCCGCGCTGCGCTGAGCTGCCGGTGAACCCTCAGCCGCCTCCTGCATTTTGACGTCACTGATGGAGCGAAAGTTTTGCCAATAAAAGCAGTCACTTTCTTTGATTCCAGCTTTATGACAATAGAAAGGAGGCCAGAGCCAATCGCACTGTGATGGGTTTTATTAAGGCAGGAGGGCGATGGGAGCCAGTAACTCTTTGGCAACCTTGCTCCTTTGACTGCTGTCCCCCTGCATTGCACTTGGTGGTGGATGGGGAGCTGGAGGCTTTCCTCTACAGTGATAGCTTTCCCATGTTAATAAGCTCCCCAGTAAGAAGCCCTGGACTAACATTAGGAACTTGCACAGCTTGGGGAAGGCAAAGCGGATCTTAAAACCACCCATGTGATTTGATGGCCCCGAGGAACCACGCTAAGAAAATATCCCTGTTGTCTGAACTCATCTTATTAAGGGAATAAATCTGATTTCTTCTTTGAGCTCTCCTCCCCTGGGGACTGAACTGGTAACCCCTTGGTTTTAATAGATGAGTTATGTCCCTGGACAATTAAACGCAAATTTTAGTCCTATCTTCAGCAGTTTCCAGAATCCCCAGCATAGTTGTGCTTCAGGATGTTTCTGTCCATCACTGCACTAGTAAGAGATGGAGTTGCCAGGTAGCTTATCAGGAGGTCATTTTTCTCAGGTTCAGCACGGTGTGTGGTGAGGAAAAGGGCTTTTGAATCTGAATCCCGCTTTGTGGAAAAGGCAGCTAGGCTTTGCCCTTCCTCCCTTCCCTGCTCTGTCACTATTACTGCCAGCAAATGCCTGGAACTTATGCCCAAGGATTCCCATTCCATGGACCACTGCATACCAATAGTGACGGGGGGACACCTTCTGCTTCAGAGGCCAAGCCAGCTTTAGGGAGAAGCAAAATCTAAGGAAGGAGCAAGACAGGCCAGAGCTTGGCTGGCAGGTAAGAGAGAAGGGAAAAATGCCAATTCATTGGGGAAGAAGCTGGTAGAGGGGCTAAGTGTCTCCTTCTTGCTCCACCAAAGAAGTCGGAGAACAGGCTACAGCACAGAAGCCCCGGGAGCTCCTTCTTCCTCCTCTTTGGGATGTGAGGCTCAGCACCAGTCATTCTCAGTGCAGTCAGCAGTCACCCATTGGCTGTTTTTTCACAGAGCTTTGGTGGGCACCAGCAAAGAGGCAAGCACATAAACCATGCCCTGAACAGTACCCTCCTGAAAGCACCTCCCAAGGAGGCTGTAGCCATAGAGGATAATGAAGTTCCTGCACAGACGACTTTTGCAGCACAGTCTAAGACAATGTCAATAAAAAATCTGAAAGGGGACAGCTCTGTGGGAGTTGCTATGTTATTATTTATTCATTGATAAGGTCCTACCACAGAACAACAATAAAAACTTGTAGGAATTTCACATGAGCGAAGCCAAGGGTCCAGCTTCCCAAAGACTGTCGAGTTCCTTCAGTCACTGCTCCTAGTCCTGTTCAAGGCTGCCATTCACAATAACCCACTGACACAGGAGTGTCTGGAGCTGCTCCATCTCTGAGCCTGGTATTCATTCCAGCTATAATTGAGCCTTCAGATATGGCAAAGAAATCTGACTTAATTAAAAATGCATACCCTTTTAACCCACTGGCACAGCACCATGAAAACTAAACAAACAAAAAAGCCCTGGTAAATAAAACCAGGGTGCATCCAGCGGGTTCTGCGTGGCTGCTCCAGGGAGCAGCTGCCAGGAGGCTCCAGGACATGCACCAGCACCGTAGCCCACCTCCAAATGCCTCTCATCTTCTCAGGGGGTACAAAGAGCTGGCAGGCCCGAAGTGGCCAAAGCGTATCCAGAGGAAAGTCCCTGCTATTCTTTGTCACTGAAGTGAGTTAATTGATTGTAGGATTAGCAACCAGTATATTTAATTTGGCAAGATCTTTGTCAAACTGCCTAATCAAAATTAGATCCAGGACTTTTCTGCTCTGGAAACTCATACGGACTGTGTAAGAGGCCTTCCTGCCTGGCATGGTTTGGAAAATTCATAACTTTATCTATCTACAGTGAGCTGGTATTGCTTCATCTGGAGTATTTTTTCACTTCAGCAACTACCCTCCCACATATTAATCACTATCTCTTAGATTTTTCCCCTTTGCAGTGGAAAAAAAGCCCATGCTTTAGGAGATGCTTTGAGTGTGATGGTTTTATAGCTGTTTTTATAAAAAAGGAAATATTTCAATTGAGTTAAACACCTCCGACATCTGCAGTTGTAGAAAACAGATTTCAGAAGAATCCTTGCAAAGAGACTGTACAGATTAGAAAACAACAGTTTAATCCTCTCTTTGTCTGAGAAGGAATAACACAACTCCTCAAAAGCGCAGCACTTCAGGTAACTAAATCTTTTTAAAAGTGCGTAGAAAACCAACTGCATTGAAATATGGTTTATTAATTGGCATTTTTGGGGGGTGAGGGAACTAAATGTCCAGGGATTTGGAATTTTTATGAGATGGAGCCAGATTCATACAGATAAGTTTGATACATGTATTTTGTATTGGGGGGCAGGAGGATATAAATTCTAGTGTTCCCAATACGCCATTCCAGTTATTTATTGCAACTCGAGACCGGAATTTATAGAGCACTATTAAAATGTCTTGGTTGTGTTGGATCTCAGTTGCAGCTGGATTTGCCTTTATTTTTGTATTTTTTTTAATAGGATGGGGAAGAATGTGGCTGTGCATCCCAGCACGTGAGCGAGTTTATCAAATACGAGGCAGCAGACAGAACAACGGGAAATCGCATGAGAGAACCCAACTCCTGGTTGGCAGAAGCACGTTAACCTCTCACTCATGTCACCAGGTTTAATACTTCAACTTTGTAGTAAAAGCATCTTCCCCAAGCCCGGGTTCATAAAAGTGTTAGTGGTCCTTGATGTTCCCAGCAGAGGATAGTAAGGAAAACACAGCCCTGAATAGCTCACATTGATTGCAGCAAATACTGAGCAAGGAGGGTCAGCACCATTTCCCAGCCCAGAGCCAGCGTTGTAGAACTGAGCAGCTATTCATAGCCACTGGACCCTCTCCAAGCCCTGAGTGTAAATTTACTTGTATCATCTTTGCAGAGAGGAACTGCGGTCCCCAGTGCCTCCCGCTTGATTCGGATAGACTGTTTATTTGTTTAGTCCTGTAATGATATTATCCACAGGGCTAGAGCCACACAGGGAGGATTAGGAATTCCTGGAGGAGAAGCCATGTGTTTATTACCATGACAGCCCCGTGTGACACAAGCCAACAGTTACTTGCATTTGTTCTTACCCTCCCTGAAAAGCTGGAGCTTGTAGCTGAGGGGCGAGGGTGCAGGATCAATCACGCAAGGGCACAAGTCGAAAAGGCTGTTACACGGAAAGTGGTGAGATTAGCATGCTGGAGACTCCTTCCCTGGCTACCTGCTAACAGCTCTATCGCAGGGCGCTTTTGAAGGTAAATGACAGGCAGGGGGACAGCAGCAACCAAAGTCTTCCCAGCAGTGGTAATGCTGTCAGGCCTGTGCGTTTAACCTGCCCTTCAAGAACATTTAATAAGCCCTGCAACTGGGTTTTTAGACTTTTCTAAAAGCAGACCCAAGTTTCTAAAACAACAAACAAAAAAGCACTGGCACAAAAAGCTCTTGCAGGTATGTGCGTAAGCCCAGCGAAAGGGGAAGAGGGGCCAAGGGGGAGGAAGATTTTTTTTCCTTTTGTTTTCCTTTATTTTTCTTTTTTTTTCTTTTTTTTTTCCCTTTTATTTCCTATTTTAATAAATATTTAATCATGGAAAGGGAGGGAAAGGCCAAAAGTAACAAAGGACTATAAGTTGTTTAGATTGCTCGGGAACTCCCTCTTTGCAGCTGACCATCACTACATGTAGGTTAATTTCCACATGGAGTTGGAGAAACTCTATCCCTGGTTTTGTGAAGTATGGGTCAGCCGAAGCATGTTAATCTGTTTAGCATGTGTGCTTCGTGGAGGTGCCAGACCACCACCGTGCAAGAGCAGAAGCAGCAGCAGCCATGGTCCTTGGGGGTAGTTAATAAAGACTTTAAGGGAAATAAGTTTATAGAGGTTTCAGTTCGCACACCGTGCCAGCTTTGGACATCTCAGGCTTCCAGCCCTGCGGACCAGAAAGCTGAGAAGCCTCCGGGCTGTTTACAGCAGCCCCGGAAGGGAGAGCGCCGGTGCCGCAGCCTGCACGACCGGGGGCAAAGCAGGGGCAGCCCTGGTGCTCCTTCTCCCCGGGGACGGGGGGTAGAGGCACCAGCCCAGCCACCCCCACCCACCCAAACGCCTCGGGGGCACCCCGAATCCCCCGCGCACAACAGCATCTTCACCGCTCCGGGCAGCCTGAGAGGTTTTCGGGACGTCGGTTTTACTCTGCGCCCTTCCCGATGCAGAAGCCTCAAACCCGGCTGGAGGCTTGCTGCGCCGTGCCAACCGCGGAACGGGAAAATATAAAATAAAACTTCACGAGCCTAATCCGATAGCCCCGCACAAGGCAGGCTAATCAACGTCTCGTCTCTCACTCGGGGATGAGCTGCGAGGCATGTGGCGCTGGGGCTGAGTCTCCACTTCTCTCTCGTCATTTTTTTTTTATTTTTTACATTTCCTTTTGAAATGCTAGACACTTATTAAAGCATTTTTAAATAATCAAAATATTTGCTGATGAGTATTTATTTTGACAAGGGTTTTGGTTTGGCTTTCGACTTCCCGTTCAACTATATAGACTGCAGTATTAATTTACTATAAAACCAAATGTGGTTGAGATTAATTCTGCCTCGGCTCTGGATTTCAGTCATTCGGGAGAATTTTCTTCGGTAGATGAAATGAACGGTCACAAGCACATCTCCTTCCACTTTTGCAGCGTGTTTCGCCATGTGTTCCTCAGAGCCGAAGGAAGCTCCGCATTGCTCGAGAGGAAAAAATGTCCCGCGGACGGATACATCCCCTCCTTGTATCCACGCACTCCCGTGGGGTGCCCCCATCCTTGGCGTATTTAAAGCACGGCGGAAAGGATCAGAAAAAGCGCATGAATTGGATCAGGGGAGGCCCGGCACTGGGCTGCTCCGCCCCGGAGGCGTCCCGGGAGGCGAGCATTCACTCCCCGGGCACTCGGACCCCGGCCCGGGGAACAGCCCCCCGGGTTTTGGGCAATGGCCACACAGCGAGGCTTTTTCTTTCATCCAAGCCCGGGCGCTCGTTTCTCTTCTTCAAAGCGCTGTCGGCGATTATCGAGAAAGAAGGGGCCAAGGGCCGGGAGAAGCCGCAGTATAACCGCGGCTGCCTGGAGAAACTTCTGCCCGCTTTCCCGCCGCCGGGGTTCCGGCTCCCGGCCGTCCTAAGCACCAGGCACCGTCCCCCTTTCCCCTCCTTCCCTGGCGGCAGGCGGCGGCCGTGGTCACCCCGGGGTGCCCGGTGGCACCGGCCCCCCCGGGGCCGGGCTCGGGCTTCTCCCGGCAGTACCAGCCCCCTCCGAGCCACCGAGCTGAAGGCCAAAAGCGCCTCCTTTCAGGTTTCCCGCGCTTTCGTGGCATGTGCTGTAGGTTACTTCCCCTGCGAAGTTTCTTTTTGGTCAATTGGTTGGCCCGGAGGGGTTGTTCTGTTGGGGTGGGGAGGTGGGACGGTGGTGGTTGTTTGTTTTACCATCTTGCACGTATTTTTCTCAGCGCACTTTTTTATTAATGAGGAAGGAATTGGACCTAAACCGTGCCCTGGTTTATACGCTGGCACTCCTTGCCGCTCCCCCGTACCTGTACTGATGGATGATGTTTTCCCATAATTTCGAGCAGGCGGGGGCTGACGCCTTAAGCTCACTGCTGAAAGCGGCCTAACGCGCCGGTAAATCAGAGCCGAGC
>NW_009260188.1:695137-695532 GCF_000687185.1 Egretta garzetta
TCCGTTTGAAGCAGTGGCCGTGCAGCCCGACCGCAGGCCGAGTGAGGGTCCTGCGGGAGGAAGTTTAGCGATGCGGTTTGGGGGAAATGTCTATGTTCTCCGCTTGAAACCTGCTCCTGGCCAGAAACCGGAGCATCCCCCACCCGGCAGCGCTGCTCCCGAGCACCTCTACTTCTTTTTGGAGCAAGGCGCTGTCGTTTTCACTTCGTTCAGCAATGCCAAATCGGGAAAATGAGGTGGCACCCGCGCTGGTTTATGCATAATCGCGACAGTTTAATGGCGTCTGGCTAGCAGACCCGCGATTTCCCACAGCCCGGTCTTTTCGGGGACAAGAAGCGTGGCAGGGTTGCGTGGAGATACCAGGCAGGCCTGGCTTTCCAGCGATTTAGGGGGAA
>NW_009260188.1:696508-697716 GCF_000687185.1 Egretta garzetta
CCGGGAGCACTGGCCGCCGTTCCTGCCTGCCTCGCAGGTCAAACTGCCTTAGAAAAAAATAAAATTCCCGGGACCAGCAAGTTCCCCCAGCGCGACGCGGAGCAGGCTTCCAGCCTTAGAAGCTTTTGCCATGTAAAGAGGTATTTGGGTTGTCTCCGAAATAATAAATCCCAACAGCGGACAATAAAATTTACTATCACAGGAGTAACAGAAGCCTAAAATATTCCGAACATGTTCCTTGAACAAATAACATAATCCCTGGCACACTGGAACACATGGTTTGCTTCAAACATGTTTCATTTTGTCATCGCATTGAGTGTACAGTATTTCTCTTTGGGTGCAAGAGTGATTGATATCTTTGGAAGAATTGTTTGCAAGAACGTGAAAGTTGCCAAAGCAAACACGTTGGAGGGAAGTGTGCAGAAGGGGGAGCAGAAGTATTTGGAGTAGATCTGGGTTTGGGGAGTTCACACAGAGGTGAGACAGCTAGAAGTAGAACAAATAAAAACATTCTGCACACTTCATCTAAATAAATTATATACAAAATTTGCCCTTTTGTAGCCGGCAACAGCACAGTTACCACGCTTCCCTCATGCCCCTATAGAATGTGGGCTGGAAGCCAAATTTCTTCAGCTAATGATTTGTAACTTTTGCTCCACTTGAATGAATCTATTAATATTTAGATCTCTCCAATTCTGCTCCATGCGAGCTGTCAGCATTGTTAAACAAAATAATCTATTTACCTTCTGTTGTACGTGTCCAGCAGTGGCTTGTGTGGCTCGATGATGTACGTTAATAGGTTTTTCTTATGCTCCACTGCACCGGCCAAAGACAAAACTTCACATATTTTGATCTTTCTTTTCAAAAAATAATGTTTGACAAAACTCATTAGATCGTGCAAACTTTGGCGTGTTAATTTAATAACTTCCATTCCTGAAGGACAAATATTTATTTTAATTCCCCTTTTATCTCTTTCTGCCGTCAACATCTGGGGAAAGCCGTTGCTCTGGCTGGTTGAGATGGCCAGATCACAAGGGTACTGCGGCAGGAGGTGGCGAGGAGTGCGTGTTTTCAGACACGTAATTCCGAGGCAAAACCCCTCGCTCGGGCAGATCTCCGTCCCTCCAAAACTCCCCTTGGTAAAGCCCCTGACCCCCCGCGCCCCACTTGCACCGCGGCAGCGGCTCCCGGGGCCCTGGGAAGGGCCA
>NW_009260188.1:697736-699905 GCF_000687185.1 Egretta garzetta
GCGAGGGGGGCCTCCTGCATCAACTCGCTGCCCAGTCACCTTCTGGCCTGCTTCTATCCGGAGCACCCGGGGGGAAAAGCCTACAGCTCCGCACATCCCGGAGAGCTCCCGCTTCCCCGGAGGTGAAATTCGGCCGGCCACGGGGCGGCTCTGACCCTGTGCCCCCCGCACCCTGCGCGGGATTTTCACCGAGGACTGGATTTCAGAGAGGCTTAACCTGTCTTCTGCTCCTACCCTCAGCCTCCCTCACCCCCAAAACATCCAACCCCCCACCTCTTGCCTTCTTGCCCAGTCCGGGGTGAAAGGCACAAAGTGCACATGGGACCCCGGGGCAAGGGCACGGCCAGGACTCTCAGGAGGAGAGGAGCGGATTGGTGCCGGGCCACGGGTCCCAGATAAACCTCTCAACCCGGAGCTCTGGCCCTACATTCACCTTACTTGCAGAAATTCCCCATTTGGATTGAAAAAAAAAAAACCAAAACAAAACAGGAAAAATTTCCAGTGCTAACAAGGAAACTTGTCGTATAACGCCCACGAGGAAAACAATGTGAAACATGTAAAATGTGGACAAACAGCTCAGCCACCTGCTGACTGAGACGGACTACCAGGCACACAGCTGCAGCTGCCCCTGGGTCTGGACAGGGAGCATCCTCATCTACTTGTTTTCCGAAAGAGAGAGGTCACCAGCATCAGGGCTTCCCCCTGGGGCTCCAGAAACGCAGATCCTGGCCCTGGGGAGATCCTGCACTCTCTAAATTTCTCAAAGAAAACTCTCCAACTGAGTAAAACTCAACAAATTCTCAAGTACCCTTCATGCTCTCCTTGGACCCTCGCAGGCCGGGCACCCTCTCCTGACTGCTTCTTGGGCACCTCCGGAGCTGCATTTCGTGGCGAAGGGCCCCAGAAGTTGTCCGTGCCGGAGGGGTGCCAGCAAGGGCACAGCCAATGAACAGGGACAAGCGACAAGCCCGCCTTTTGGGAGGGGGTGGCCTCCCTCCTTGCATCCTCAGCGGCCCAGCTCGGGAGCCGGGAGATAGTGTCCTGCCCTGTCCTCCCTGGCGGAGGGGACTTCCCTCTCGCTCCCCGAGTGGGACCCGGGGATGCCCCTCGCCCCGCGGACCCCAGCGGAGGAAGAGTGAGATCCTCTGGGAGCGTTCAATAGAGAGATGCGCTCTCTGCCGCCGAGCGGATCTATCCCCTGAGCTGGGCTCGTTTTGAATGAGGTGGGGGTCGGGGGGTGAGGAGAAAGAAAGATGATTCTATGTCCCTGAGGGAAATATTTGACCGGTTTTGTCCTTTGGACTCGTCCTGTTGAGTTCACAGGGATTAGGCGCGATGCAGAGTGAGCGGCTCCCCGCCTGGCCTGAGGCAGGGGACCGGGCGCCTGGAAGAGCACGGCAGAGCCGGGACGCAGTGGGGGCTGCCTCGCTTCCCACCCGCCTACGCGCCCGGGGCTCAGAGCATACCCCCTCCCCCCGCCCCCCCGGCCCGTCAACACTGCCCCATCGCCGGGGCAAAGAGGAGCACACCGAGCAGAGCCTCCCAGTTCTCTCCCGTTCCCGTTTCTCTAGAGAGAAAGCGACTCTGGAGGCTTGGAGGAAAAGGGAAGATGCCACTCGGCTTTCCGCAGGGCTTTCTCCAACGAGATTCCACCCGCCAGCGGCTCCCCCCGGGCTCTCCCGGGGGAAGGCAGGGGGAACGGGACACTGATACTTTCCCCTGGCAGATACGACTGTTTTTCCAGAAGGGCCCATCGGGTGGTTCTTTAGGGGGGGAAAAAATATCCCTCCCCAACCTTGCCCCGCTTTGCTGACACGTGGTTCGCTGCAATCACCAAAGATCCCGGGGCGAAATCCTCACCGCCAGCCCCCCCGAACCCCTTCCGCCGGGGCCGCAGCCCCCCCGCGCCCTCTTTTGCCGGCACCAGAGGTCGGGGGCTTCGCCGCCTGCCAAGTCCTGAGCGCCAGCTATTTTCAGGTACTTTTGGTCATACCTTGCCCATAAATCAAAGCATCTGGGTGTAGCAGGCTGGTGTTAATGAAGAGAACGTTTTCCCCCCTCCGTTCCCTCGTCAGCACCAGTCTTTTATTCCGTACGGGGAAGAAGCGGCGCCGCAGATTTACGAGGTGCTCAGACACCGCAGGGCTCCGCCGGGGCCGGGCCCCCCCG
>NW_009260188.1:700311-700984 GCF_000687185.1 Egretta garzetta
CCTTCTTTTTTTTCCGAGGCCGGGGCAGGGTGGTGGTGGAGAGAAGTAATTCTGCTGAACAGAAAAGCCAAGCCCGGAAAGGAGTTTCTTTTGACTGATCAGGGTTGATCTATCCAGGCCCTCTAATTAGAGAGGGATCCAGGGTGGCATTAGTTTCCAAACATTTTAATCGAGCTTTAGGCAGAGCTCTTTTCAATGGCAGGGGATAAATGTAGCAACTGTTACCGTCCCCCTGAATGGCCACCTCCCATGGCGGGCATTCAGCCTTCCTTTCACAAGCCCTAAGCAGTTTAGTCTATGGACCCAGCAACACTCCACATATCTTCTAATTAGTCTAATTAGAAAGGTGGATTGATAGATGCAAGGAAGACGGAGTTAAGTTAGGAAGATGCTCAATGCTGCCAATCTGCACCGGGCAGTGTCTTATTCTCTGTGGGAGGAAAAAGAAATAAAGGGGGGGGAAAAAAAGATAAAAGAAGAAAGAGAGAAAGAAGGAGAATCCCGGAGCCTGACACGAAGGACAAGTCCTGAGGAACCCGAGGGGCAGGAGCTGCTGTCACTTAACGGAGGGGAATACAAGACTGAGGTGCCTTTCCTGGCCGGGTTTTCCCCCAGAGGGTCTGGCTGCTCGCCGTCCCGGGCTAGAAGCCTTCCCGGCCTCACGGCACAGCCC
>NW_009260188.1:711447-712072 GCF_000687185.1 Egretta garzetta
ACCGGTGGGCTTTCCCCTTTCCCTCTCTTCCTCCGGGCCGGCACAAAAGCCCGCAGGAGAAGCATGGGGGAAGGAAAGGCCCCCACCTCTCATTTCGGCACCCCGCGGCAACTGAGCCACCGCTCCTCTCCCCGCCCGCTCTCCTTCCTCCTTCCCTCCCTGCCTGCCTTCCCCCGCACTTGCTCGCTCTCTGGCAGATTGGGATTACAGACCAAATAGTGAGCGATTTCAAATTGAATGCTTCGCTCGGGAAAAGGAGCGGAGGGGGGAGGGGGGGCGAGCTGGAAATTAAGGCCCAGCCTGTCAAAGTCCCTAATCAAACTGCTGGCGAAAAGGGATTCGCAGACAAAAGGAAACAATGGAAGTCTCGTTAGATCATTTTTCTGGACATTGTTTATGGTCTGGAAGGGATCAATCGTTTCAAAATGTTACCAGTAAAAATGATCCTGTGTGGAATGCAGCTAATCCTTTTAGGTTCCTGTCAACTGTTTCCACTCAAGGAATCCGATTTTTCAAATCAAAGGTGCAGAACTCAATTGCCGAGGGATTTATAGCACCGGCACCGGGCCCCCCGCCCCCCTCCCAGCGCCCCACGGCGTCTCCAAAAGCCCCGCGTGGGTGCCTT
>NW_009260188.1:712765-713932 GCF_000687185.1 Egretta garzetta
CGTATAGACGCGGGAGGCAGAGGGGAGGGGGTCTGCGGTTTGGTGTTGTCGGGGCCGCCGGCTGCCGAGCACTTGCGGGACGGTCCGAGGACACGGACACCCGTGAGCGCTGCCCCACGCGCAGCGCCGTCTTGCACGAAGAGAGAGAAGTTAGGGACTTCCAGGAGGTTTGACAGGACCCACCAAGCTGCCCCAGGCGGGATTTTGTGCAGTCAGAGGCTGGCTGGCATGAATAGTATAAGCCACTTTCCACGGTCCGTAATTTCCGACCGCATCCACTGTCGGGCAAGCCAGTCACTTGACACGCCTGTCCCTCCTCGCTCTGCGCTGGACTATTTATTTATTTATTTATTTATTTCACTAATAATTCCTTTAATCTTGAACTATTGATCCGAAGAGACTGCCTTCCTTCACCCCTCCCTTCGTGCAGCCGACAGGTGGAATTTCACTGTATACACGTATATTAGAAAACTATCAGTTTCGTCTAATGGTTGCTGAATAAGCAGACCTGACAGTGTTTATTTTACGAAAAGAAAACCCCAGGAAGACACCTAATTTATCTTGATTGTGTGTATTTAATCTATTTCGTGTATATGGGTGTGCATGTGCTCTCCTGTACCGAAAGTTGAGAAGCAGACCTCCATCCACCCCGGTAGGAAGAGCCGCATGCCCGGGATTTACAAGGGCTTTCTGAAGCGTGGGCATTTGCCGGAGCGACCACCGCCGTGCTGCAGGCAGCGGGTCCCGGGCGCACACGCGTGAACGTACACACGCCTTTCGATGCACACAGATGGTTTTCTGTTGCACGGAGGGGCGAGAAATACCTTCGGATTAATTGTGGATAAGGCTTTCCCAGGCTCAGACAATGAATTAACGCAACAACCAAAATCTCTATTTATCTTTTTGCTTCCAACATAAATTGTATAATTTATCATCCAAATATGGGGCCCCGCAGACTTCTGCATGCCGTTTTGCTCCATCAACGAAGGGGAAACTTAGAATCAATTCAACAGGTCTCTTGTGGTTTGGAGAAAGGACAAGTTTAATTATTTTGATGAAAAAATACCCAACACAACTTTCCCTCTCAATTCAGCTCACCGATATAATTTCTGAAATTGGCTAGACACCACATTTAGGAAAAAAAAATAAAAAATTAAAAAGTCTTCC
>NW_009260188.1:714926-715530 GCF_000687185.1 Egretta garzetta
CCCGCCGGTGTGTGCGGCCCGGCGCCGCGCCGAAAGGGGAGCGGGCGAAACTTCGCGGCGGAGGGGGAGCCCGCTGGTAACAAGCTGAAAAACGGATCTGCTTTGGTTAGCGAGTCCCAGCACAGGCAGCGCTTGGCCACGGCCGTGATTTCCATGATTTCTGTCAAATACAATATTATCAGAGACTACTGAATTACTTACTGTAAGGGAAAGTATTACATACGGAGCGGAGCCTCCGGGCCGTGCCAAGGGACTATTAAACCGGATCCACTTTCCAACAGGTCCCCCGCACAGGCCTCAGTCTCGGCGGGGGCGGCCGTGCACCCTGCCCTCGCCACCAGCGCTGCAAGGAAGGGAGCAGCCGAGAGCAGGTGAGGCCCTTGCCCCCCCTCCCTTCCCCCTCTCCCCCCTTTTCAGCCTCCGGAGTCGGGGACGGGGCTGGCCCCGGGTATTTCGCAAGGACGGGGGGTGCACCAGCTGACCCCCCACTGCCCCCAGGGGTGCCTCTGTCTGCACTAGAAAAACAACCCAAGAGCGAACGTATGGCCCGAAGGAGCCGTGGGTGGAGAAGGCTGGGGAGGAGGCCCGCTTCGTGCCCCGGGAG
>NW_009260188.1:715902-716675 GCF_000687185.1 Egretta garzetta
GGGACTGCGGGGCTCGGCCGAAGCCCCGGGCTGTGCTGCCCGCCACAGCCCAGGCCGGTGCCGGCAGAGCCGGCGCGATATCGGGCCCTTCTGCGCAAGGCCGGGGGAGCGCTTTGGAGGGAAGGGCACAGTGTGTGGACGTGCAAACTCATCAGCTTCGAAACGGGGGAGGGAAGGGGAAACTTCTCTTACGGGGGATGTGGGAAGGGACATAACACAGTCCTGCTTGAGAGAAACGTTATACAAGATGCTTGAAAAGAAATAATTTTTAAAAAAAACCCTAATTAAATATATATAAATCATCCAACAGAAACAAAGAAATATGTGGAAGGAAACGTTTCTGGATAGAGACACTGTGTGTGGCATAAAAAGTGATTGAATACATAAGGGCTTCATTAAATTCCCAATAGATAACATTTGGCTAAATCTATCCCTAGATTAAAACTCTGCATAATAGCACCATAAACTAAAAAGTTTCTTTTTGTGTGGTCCTTCTGGAGGAACTGATTGAAACATTAGGCCCCTCATAGAGCAGTCCCCTCCCAATTCAGCTCTAGTAATTCGTCTCTCAGCCCTACGGGGATATGATGAGACAAGGAGACGGGTTAATGAATCCACACTTTGTAGCTGGGAGGAGGAGAAGGAGGCGACACCATCCTGGTTTTTTAGGGCCCAGCCTATTTTGGAGGAATTGTTCGTCCCGGCTCCGTCCCTGAGAGGACTGACTACACGTCCCCTCTCTTCGCCTCGAAAGCCGGGAGGGGATGGGGGGG
>NW_009260188.1:717449-719627 GCF_000687185.1 Egretta garzetta
GCCAGCGCATCCCTCCGCCCGGGCCCGGGGAAAAGGCGTTAACCGGTCCCTCGTGAAAAGGACGCGCTCCCCGCCACGGGCACGTACGCGGTGCCTCTGGGATCTTCCCCCTTCAGTTTTAGAAATTAAACCGGGCTTTAAGTCCGTGTCTCCGAAGGGGTCCGGGACGCCCAAGGAGGCCCTCCAGCTGCAGACTGCGAATAGAGGCCAGCAGAGATCTTACGTCCCGTCTTTCCACCTACTGAAAACCATTAATTTAACTCCGCGTTCCCGCCACGGGCACGTACGCGGTGCCTCTGGGATCTTCCCCCTTCAGTTTTAGAAATTAAACCGGGCTTTAAGTCCGTGTCTCCGAAGGGGTCCGGGACGCCCAAGGAGGCCCTCCAGCTGCAGACTGCGAATAGAGGCCAGCAGAGATCTTACGTCCCGTCTTTCCACCTACTGAAAACCATTAATTTAACTCCGCGTTGCGACAAACAAAACAGAGGAGCATCACTTTTCTAGCCACGATAATAATTAAAACCAAGGCGACGAGGTACTTCGATATGTAGAAGCACATAACCACGCAACCTTCCCCTCCTCACCCCAAAGAGCACCAAAAGGCATCCTTCCCTCTCCTTTTTTTTTTTTTTCCTTTTTTTCTTACGAAAATTCACGTAATTTGTCCCTCAATCTACTAAATTTTTATGAATACAGTCGCACTTGAAAAGCACCTCCCTGATTTGAAAAACGCGTCTTTCTTAGTCCACAGCAAGCAACCACACACCTACTCGTAAAACCTGCGATTCTCTTTTCATGCCTAAGCTCAGAATATCTGAGGCGGGCTTTTTGGTTAAAAAAGAATTTTAGCCTATGAAATAGATAACTATTGACCTTACACGGGTGAAGACGAGAGTCCACAACCAGAAAAGCTGCTTTCACGGTTTGCTTCATACACTTACATATCCTTAGTTCAATAGCTCGTGCACTCAATCAGCTCATCACACGAGGATATTCCAATGCTCATTTTATATTACATGTATTGAAAAGTAGAAACATATGTCCCTATTATCGTCACAGAAACATAAGACCCTAGGACAAATCTCTCTGAAGTTCAGTATGTGCCCCTTATTAGTAGTTTGGGCCTCTTGGAAAAGAAAACTGTGATGCAGCTGTCATTTAGAACACATCCACAAGTCTAAAAATAGTTTTAAAGTGTCTTTTTAATCAATCCCCTGATTAGTGCCTTACAGAACTGGGCTCTACTCCCGCGAGAGAGACCTATTTCTACTTATTCCCTTTTTTGTTTTTTTTTTTTTTTTTTTTTTTGTCTTTCACTCTCTGCTAGAGTTAACAATGGTTTAACTGCAAAGATCATATTCTGATCTTCTTCTTCGGGGTCAAATCCAGACAAAATAAATTTCAGGCTGTAAAATTCCTTGGCTACTGTGTTATTAATCCTGAAGAAAAAAATACCAATGTCCCAAAGAAGGGAGAAGTATTAAGGAGGGAAGGGACCGAAGCCAAGTGTTTGGCTGGGCTCCTTTGGTCTTTGGGTTTGTCTTTGGTTTTGGTTTGGTTTTTTTTTTTTTTTTGAAAATTAAAAATTTTATTTTTGAAAATGTGTAAAAATTTTACATTAAAATGGTACAATAATACTTGCCAGTAATTTTTAACAATATTCCTTGTAAAGAATACGCATAAAGTACAAAATAAAAAACTCCGTAAGCCTATTATAATACAAAACACAGGTTAAAATAAGAAATGATAATCTTGACTTTCTTCTGTGTAAACATGTTAATCTTTTCTTTTCTTTTATAAAAGTACATGAGACAAGTGTACTAAAATGAAAAAGTATTGCTTCGCTGTCCTCCCTCAAGCCTTTTTGCTTTTCCTGTACATTACTGTTTTCAAGCTCCTAGACCTGAGAATCTCTGAACTTTAACGGTTTAGAGACGTTATTTATCACCATTAATTTTTTTTTTTTTTTCTTTTTAAGGAGTAAGAGTAACTTTCCAACACCGTGATCGCCTGCCCGTGCAGCATCTAGACCCGGCTTTGCATAAATATCGGCCGCGGCGGACGCTCCCCGAGCCCCACCGTGCTATCCCCGTGCAAAGCGCGCGGTCCCTCCGGGCGGCGTCCCAGCGGCGGAGGAAGGAGATACCCCAAATCCTACCTTCGGAAAGACTCCCAAAC
>NW_009260188.1:721661-723366 GCF_000687185.1 Egretta garzetta
CTGGGGCCATCTTTAGAGGAAAAGGGGGGAAATAAAGACACACCTCCCCCCGGAGGGGGGGAGCGGGGGGGAAGTGCAAGTCTGTCCCAAAGTCCTGGAGCCCCCCGGAGGGGGGGAGCGGGGGGGAAGTGCAAGTCTGTCCCAAAGTGCTGGAGCATCTTCCCAGGAGCCGTCCGGAGGGTGCCGGGAGCTTTACGTCTTCCTGGGCTGCCCCGGGGACGGAGTCCTGCTACCCGTTGGAAGGAGGGGGAAAAAAAAAAATCAGGCCGGAGAGGGGGGTGGTGAGTTAACAAACTTCAGACTTCTGTCCGCGGGATGATTTAGGGACATCTCTGCCGCCTCCTTCCTCTTCCCCCTCTAGAGTTTAATGCATTTAAGAATTAAATCAAATATCTCTCGATGTCGACCTCGCAAGCTCTCAAAGAAACGCCTCCAAAGCACACCGCTAATCTCACAGTTTATTTGTAGGGCCATTGTTTTTAACGGGAGAGAGGCAGCTCCCTCCATTAGTGGGAACACACAGAGAATTAGCGTTATCTCTTTCATATGCAAAGGAAACAATTCACCGAGCGAATTCTGCTCTAAGTGTAGGAGCGAGAAAGCGACACGAAGGATTGCTTCCTAATTAAGTCCCACCATTCCCGGTTTCAGGTGATACATGCGAGCACAGCAGAAGAGCGGAGACCCCCTTTATGCCAGGGCTGGCAGGGTAAAAAAACCAAACCCAAACAAACTTGGACATAAATGCAATCACCGTGGTCTTAAAAAGAAAACTTAGAAAATGGCTATCACTCCCAGTTCTGGCAGGATAACCCACGATTAGGATCCGATTGGGATGGGAGGAGTAGGAGACCATTTCGTGCTCCGGCAGAAATCGTCGTGGAGAAGGGCGGACTGATGCCGAGCGTCCTTACTGCTTCAAATCTCGCTTCTCAAACAACTCACGCACACCATTTTCTCGAAATGCGTTTTCGATATGTTGTCCTAATCCAAGGCTTCAAGCCACCCTGTTTCAAACCCAGCTCCACGGATTTACAGCATAATCCTTTCTACTATTTACAAATAATCCTATTTACATTTTGTTCACTACTAAGGCGCCTGCAGGAGAATACCACCAAAAGTTACAAAAGAGGAAAAAAAAAAAGAAGAAAAAAGAACCCCCAGACCCAGTAACTGACTACTATTTTTTTTTTCCTGTAGAAAGATCGATAATGTCACTCGAGATTTACAGTTCATAGGAAGTAAAATGCCTCTGAGTTTTGGGAGTCCTAGGGCAAGATACTAAAAGGAAGGCAGAAAGACGACTTTTCCACTCCAAGAGGTTTCTCCTCAAAGAGTTAGTATTTTTGTCTTTTTACTCCCTTTCTTTTCCTTTCATTTTTGCTCTTCTCCTGACACTTTCTGATGTGCCTGAACTTCTAAAGTTCAACTTAAAAACCAAAAAACCACGCTTTTAAATAGGAAGAACGGCGGAGTTTAAAAATTTTCGGGGAAGAACCGCTGTAGCAGCAAAGCAGAACCTGAAGAACCGGATCTGCCCGTGGCCTCCTGCTCACGCCCACGCAGGAGGCACCGGTATTTCACGGAGCATGTGATACCGGCGGCTTTTCGTTGGGACCGGGTCCTCGGGAGCATCGCGGCCCGGGCGTGCCGGGAGGGCCCCGGCTGGGGCGCGGGTGCTCCTGGACGTGGCCAGACGGGGTGG
>NW_009260188.1:723756-723961 GCF_000687185.1 Egretta garzetta
GCCCGGGCGGGACGCCGAGACCCCAAGGAAAAGCAGCAGTTTTGGGGGACCTAAGAACCGCCCCCTTCACTCCCCCTCCTGGAAAGCCTGGAACTTCTCCGACCACCTTCCCATCCCCGCCCCGGGGCTCTGCCGCCCCGCAGTCCTCCCCCAGGGAGGGGGCTGCCCCCCCCATGGGCCACACACCCACCCGCGAAACGGGCAC
>NW_009260188.1:724002-730340 GCF_000687185.1 Egretta garzetta
ATTGTGAATGATGTAGCATAAAGTGTACCTCAAACATGAGCAGCACAGGAGCGAGATCGGAAATACAGGTATGCAGGTAGGGCTTATTGTTTTTTTTTTTTTTTTAATTGCTTGGGCTTATTAATATTCATTATGAATTTTAATTACATGTTATACACGCAGTTCCTACATGTGTATACAGAACATCCCATGCTTTATCAGTGCGGTGCATGTATCGATCAAAGCACTCTGGCAATCTGTACAAGCAGTTCTATGGCTCTTCAGCCAAGCCCATGGGTCACCCTGGCAACAAGGCTGGGCCCCTGTCGTCCATGGCTCTGGCTGGGCATCGACTACAGGAGCTTCCCTCCAAGCCTCATCCCTCAGATCCAAACCTGAGAAGGGATTGGGTGTTTTGGCAGCTCTCCAGGGCTGGAGCTGGCTGCAGAGCCCGAGAAAGCCAGGGCATCCTGGCTCAGATGGTGCCTCCAGGGACACTGGGCAGGAGTCAGGCAGGATTGACCCACCATCACCTCCCCTCAGTGGGTTCTGGGGGACAGTGCCCTTTGGGAACCCCATGACATCCTGGGCCGTGCACCATTCCTACAGCTGGGGAGCTGGTGCCCGAGCAGAGCACCCAGGAGTCCACACTGGAACAGGGAACAGATGAGCCTTACAGACCTTCCAGGTTAGACCAAGCCCCGTTTAGCAGCATAAGCTGACTTCAACATCAGCCAATACCAGTGTTTAGGGAGGAAGATAGGAACAGGAAAAGTGTGTAAAATGGTCTCCTGGCTGCCAGAAATCTAGGTTTCAGGGTTTTTTAAGCCAGAGATAACATCTGAATTTAATAGGCTGTGATGGAATTTCTTCTGTGAATTTGCCCAGGCACTTTTTGAAATTATGTACATTTACACCACTGAACATGTTCTGTGGTGAAATGTTCCCCAGCTCTAACCACGCGTGGTGTGAAATGCCTCTTTTTGTTTGCTTTAAGCCAGTCACCTGCCCATTTAATCCAATGTGCTCTCGGTTTTGTACTAGAAGAGGCAAACAACAACTGTTGTTAACCACCCTCTCCCTGCCATTCACAACTTTGTACATTTTAACACAATTTTGTTCATTGGTCAGCTCTTTTTCAGGCTGAGAGGTCCTGCTTCGGAATCATTGGATTAACACAGAGGTATTTCTGTACCCCTGGCAATCCTTGCCACCCTCTCTACCTTTTCTTGTTCAGCTCAGGTTCAGCTGATTTTATTGTAATAATCCCCCAGAACAGCATGAGATGCCTAAATTTGCTTTTCCAGTGTCACTTCAACTTGTTATTTCCACTCTTTTAAGCCAGTCTCTATTCCCAATGCTAGTGGAGGGAGATCTGATTTTCAAATAGGTGCACTGGTCATCAGAGCTGATATAGCAGGCTATTTGTCACATGAGCAAGTCATGTTTGCTTAGGTTACATTTGATTTCATGACTCCACCGACTATTGAAAACGTTTCTAACATTCTCCACATAAGCCCCAAATTCTTCGTTGTAGACAAGCTTTGGGAGATTAGGAGGGAGATGCTGTAATTAATGTCTCAGATATTTGAGATATTTTCCATTTAATTCTGTAGCGATGCAAGCAAGCCCTGAAGGAGTATGAAAGCATTGAATATTGCCAAGTATGCTCTTTGTTCACTTATAAATCCTTGGGGATAAGCTATACTGTGATCAAAGACAGAGAAGATTGATTTTCCCAGCTAAAACAAAGTGGGGGGTGGGTTCCTGCCAGGGCTTGAACAGAAAGCTGCTGCAGAAGGAGGAAGGCCCTTGCCCTGTCCACCCTCCCCACCTCTGGCCACCTGCACTCACCACTTACCTCCTGCTGGGCACCAAGCTGGACCGGAAGGCCTAGAAAGCCAAAGGCAAAACCCAGAATGAATTGCACCTTCACAGCTGCCAAGGCATTAGTTAAAGGTGGCACACTGCAAGCTACACATCTAAAGGGCAAATTTAGGCCAGATTTATCCTGGGCTAAATGTGCCATCCTTGGGTGGTATTTATGCTGATTTTGGGTCATATCTCAACGGTGTTTCTGACTTGGAACTAATTGTCTTATCAGGGTTCAAAACATTTCTGTGATCATGGATTAAATGATCATGTTCTCTTGATTTCTATGTATAGGATGTCTACAGGAATAATCTCTTTGTTTGAGCCTTTGACATCTGTGTGTAAATTTGAGCTACCATCTTTTTCACACACAGCCAGTGTGCCTATTCTCTAGCAAGATCTTAATTCTTAACTAAGACTAACACTAAAGCCTTTCTAGGCAAGCCTTTACCAGTCTGAGTAACATGAACTCCCAAGTATTTGGCAAAGCCTGTTTGAACCATGTTCAGTGAAGGCAGGGGATTCTTCACGTAGCACTTCTTCGACTACTCTCTACTTGGCCTCTGTGGGGTGTTATAAAAAGCGAGAGGTGTCCCACAGCTCATGAAAGCTTGTGATGTGGCCAGAAGCCCAGGTATTTTGGGTTGCTGAGTTTAAGAGTAACAGGCATGGCGAGAAAAGGACACTGCTGAGGAGCGCTCTCTCTTCCTTGACACCGAAGTCTATTAGGGTTAACTCCATACAACTCACCGGCAAGTGGTACAACACTGTAATATACCAGATAAAAACAGCACTGCACTTAAGTTCAATCTTCCTGGGCTCCCAGTCAATGTTTATATATTTAGTATCTCTTAAAAAAGTTCAGAATTCTTCTGTGAGACTTAGGTCTAGACTTTCAGAGATGGCTTCTTTTCCACTCATGTCTCTCACAACACTTTTGCTCCTGTGCCCCATAATGCTGCTACTTTCCTCCATTAAGTTACTAACATATACACATATTTTTCCAAATAACTTCACAGTTTTCCCCTTATGTCCTGGAGCATCTACATTGCAAATGATAACATTATTATTCCCTGTGGTGCCCTGCTGATGTGCTATATGCTTCTGCTTTCTTGAGGGCTGAATATGGCATTCTTTTGAACAAACGTTCCTTAATGAGATTTTGAGTATCAGACAGATTTCCTTCACTGCCTGAAAATACATCGAATATGTGTTCTTTGCGGTCACTGGCAATCAGGACACATATTATTTCACTTCAGCCCGATCACTTACATTTATTGCCTGTGATTCGTTTCCTGAATACGATACTAACTTAACACTTCTTCTCGACATACCCTGTTATTACTTATGCAGCACTGGCCGTGTCTTTCAGGAGAGCTTTTCCACTGGCATTTTGACAGCAAATGTTGTCATTCTTCTGCCTTTAAACTCCCACATAATTTAGGAGACAATTTTCCCAAGTAACCATTTTAATGGTCTTTTTCCACTCCTGTGCTGCTGCTGTGCAGCTAATGAACTTTGCTTTAGCAGTGTATATTCTCTGGTGGTTTTGAGAACCTAACTTTCACCCTTTCTCAGAACTGAGAAGATGTTTACCGAGCTCGGGCTCTATTTCAGTGCTACAGGTTTTGGATCCATTTAATTTCTCAACATAAGTTCTTCAGCTACAACTAAATCCAGGTTTAGGTTTGTGTTTCCCACTACGCAATTACACAAAAGGGACTGGAGAAAGCAAGCCAATACTGTTTTAGCATTCTAAAATACTTTTTCTCTGATGCAAAGTTTGTTTTTTGAAGGTCTGCTGTTTGATCCAGGAAATGTAACCAAATCTTATAAAGTCCCTTGAACTGCAGTTCTTGAACTGCTTCAGTTGATTCCTGATACAACTCAGTGATGTGGTTTTCAGCATAATTTGTCTTCGAAATCTCACATGAGGGAATATGAGATCATACCTCCAGCCCAGTTAATCCTTGGCTGACAGCTGGGACGGCCCTTTGTACAGCTTCTATCTTGGAATAATCTTTCTGTGACTCATTTTCTCTTCAGTATTTCAGCCTATTAAAACATTTTGCATGTTTGTAATCATCAATTGGCCTAGTAATTCTGAAATCTTTCTTATATATTGATGGCAGACTGTGAGAAATCTGAAGCTGAATTATTTATTGCTTTTACTTTCAATACCCCACAGTGATTCACTTTTTTTTTTTTTTTTTTTTTTTTTACAGGAAAGTAAACAAGTACTTGTCTAAAGCTCCACCTGCTTTGCTGCTGTTATGGTGCTGTGCATATCAGAGAAAACAATTCCCCCTTCTCGAGGCTGAACTAAAATTAGGCTCCACCTGCAAGATGTTAGTGAAATCTTACACAGCTGCATTCCAGAGACAAGTTCCACAGATTGCTTTTGGAAAGCACTGCGCATTTCTGGGGGCCTATTCCCTTTTGCTGCAGGTACATTGCCAGTTTCATCTTATAATAAATTTATAAGCTTCCTTTCTAGTTCAGAACAAACTCTGACCTCCCCAAATCCCTCCCCAGATCTCCCCTCTCCCCTAATATGTTTTGTTCCTTTCCTTCCGAATTAGATACTGGATTTGCTAGTTCAGACCCCGTAATACAGGTTTGGGGTTTTTTTCCCCATTCTTTTCTGAGCAAACTGTTTTGCTGTTCCAATTTTACAGAGATGCTGGACCAAATTTCTGCAGGTTCCCCCACCATCCTTTAGAGCTGTTTGAGCATCCTCTAATTTTTGGCTGTGATGTTTACCTGCTGGGAGGCACAGGTTGCTCTTCAGCAGCAGCTTTTGAACTGTCGCCTCCCTGAGGCCTTCTATCACCACCAGATGGGGTAATTTCGGGTTTAGCAATCATTCATTTTCACTAATTACAAAAGTCTCAATTTTAACAGCAATCAAAATCTTCTGTACAAATTAACACTCAGCTCTGGTGTAATGAAGTGATATCATAACAGCAAATAAGATTTACACACACACGAAAAGTACTGCCTCGGCAAAGTCTCAGCTCTAACATGGGAGCCTTAACGTTAATCCATAAAGAAGGCTAAATTAATCATTAACATAATCTTACAGAAACAACAACAAAGGGAATAGTTTATTGAGGATATTCCAGATAAGAAATGGTTTAAAAGACATTAAAATGTCTTCTCCCAGGTAATGGGCAATAGGACGAGGGGAAATGGCCTCAAGTTGTGCCAAGGGAGGTTCAGATTGGAAAGGGCTGCCCAGGGAAGTGGCTGAGTCCCCATCCCTGGAGGTATTTAAAAGACGAGTAGACAAGGTGCTTAGGGACATCGTTTATTGGTGAGATGGCAGGGTTAGGTTAACGGTTGGACTTGATGATCTTAAAGGTCTTTTCCAACCTAAATGATTCCATGATTCTATGAAAATACAGGATGGGATGGCGAGCTCAGTAATATTTCTACTGATGACAGGAAGCCCACTGGGTTCAGTGGCAGTGATGATGGGGCAAGACCACGGAGCAACATGGCTTCTTCTCTCTTGCATCACTCGGTGAGCATGTGTAGCACTGACCGGAACGCCAGGCTCCTTCCCCCATAAATCTGCTCCTGTACCCTGCTATGCAACACTGGTCCTGCAAAGGCTGCTTAGGTTTCTGCACAGCGGGAACGGTGGCTGGAGCCAGACAAGTGAGCTCCTGATAACCGTGAGCTTAGTCCCACCAGGCTCCTCAGAGAGAGCAAACTGAAACATGTTAGTAAACCTGCGGAGGACTGAAATTGTAGGTTGTGAATGATCTCTGCCCTGAGGAATGCAGGCTGAGGGACAGGGGTTTACAAACACTCAAATGCAGCAGCAACCTCTTGAGTTCGGCCTTGGAGGTGTGCACTAGGTTCCCAGAACAGGATTTGGGTAACACAAAGACGAGGAGTACAGGAAAAAGAGTCATAAAGACCTCAGTGGCAGCAAATAACCTCTACAGGAGAAAAGCTCCGGGAGAACCAGAGGGCGCAGGCAGAGCGTGCTCGACGGCGAGCAGGCAGCGGCTGCGCCGTCGGAGCCTGGCCCCCTGCAACAGGATGCAAAGCCAAAGCGAAAACCACCTGAGGTGGCAGGAGGCCAGAGCTCACGCCGCATGGGTGGTGGTGACCTCGTGGAGGAGAGACAAGCCTCGGGGGTTTGGCTCTGAGGAGGGTGGCTGGGCGGAGGAGAATTTCACCCGAGAAGCGGCGTCGTGGAGCCCCTGCGGTGCCATACGGACCGCGGGGAGACAGGAGAAGGGCGGCGGGTGTGGGGGAAGAGGAAGGGGGCGGCAGGGCTGAGCTAGGAGAAGAAAAATCACGGACACGGGGAGGAGGTTTGCGTTACGCAAGCATCAAAACACAACGCCCACGTGTTTTCTAGGAAGAAAAAAATTCTGTAGGTAATGCCAGATGGGGGACGGACCCGTCCGCCGCAGGGAGCGCCGCCGGCGGGGCGGCGAGCGGCAAGGGGACGGGCAGGAGAGGGCGAA
>NW_009260188.1:730973-757350 GCF_000687185.1 Egretta garzetta
AACAATCATGAACCAAGAGAAGCTCGCCAAGCTGCAGGCCCAAGTGCGCATCGGCGGCAAGGTAGGAGCCGCCTCCCCACCCTGCCCTCGGGACCACGCGTCCCTGTGCGCACACCAAACCTGGCACAGGGGGTCCTGAAAACTGGGGCGGGAGCAGCCCTCGGTACTCTCAGGTTGGCTTGACTGCCCTCGGGGGAAGCTGTGCTGTGGGCAGGGATCTCTAGAATCAGTTCAGGAGAAGCCGTATGTGGTAGCTGAACCTCCAGCGTTTTCTGTTTGGGTTTGTTACAGTATGCTACAGCAGGCTTGCAGCCTGTGTTTTTGTATGGGCTATTTCAGAAGGCATGTAGGAGTTGAACTGAGCAGACCTTACAGCAAGCTAGCTCGGGTATAGTTTTCCTAACAGATTATAGAGGGTTACCTTCCAAACTCTCATCACAAATCTTTAAGACTTGCCTGGCTGGTTTTTTGCTTTTTAGGACAACGTTGGAAATTCTGTACTTGTCTTACTCTTGTAATTGTAGAATAACATGCTCAGGAGACCTTTTCATTTTATTTCAACAGCTGAACTTATGTAGCTGTGTGATTACTTACAATCTGAAAATAAAAAAGTTTGTTGAATATAGGCATACCATAGAATCATTTGGTTGGAAAAGACCTTTAAGATCATTGAATCCAACCATACCTCTCTACCACTAAACCAAGTTCCGAAGCACCTCATCTCCCTGTCTTTTAAATACCTCCAGGGATGGGGACTGAACCACTTCCCTCGGCAGCCCGTTCCAGAGCCTGATAACCCTTTCAGGAAAGAAATTTTTTCTAATATCTAATCTAAACCTCCCCTGGTGCAACTTGAGGCCATTTCCTCTCCTCTTATCGCTTGTTACTTGGGAGAAGAGACCAACACCCACCTCGCTACAGCCTCCTGGCAGGCAGTTGTAGAGGGCGATAAGGTCTCCCCTCAGACTCCTCCAGGCTAAACAAGCCCCGTTCCTTCAGCCTCTCCTCATCAGACTTGTGCTCCAGACCCCTCACCAGCTTCCTTGCCCTTCTCTGGACACACTCCAGCAATGCAACTTCTTTCGTGTAGTGAGAGGCCCAAAACTGAACACAGTATTCAAGGTGCAGCCTCAGCAGTGCCGAGTACAGGGGCACAGTCACTTCCCTACTCCTGCTGGTCATGCTATGCCTGATAGAAGCCAGGATGCTGTTGGCCTTCTTGGCTACCTGAGCACACTGCTGGCTTATACTCGTTTGGCTGTTGACTGATACTCTCAAATCCCTCTCTGCCAGGCAGCTTTCCAGCTGCTCAGGAGTTGCATGGGGTTGTTGTGACCCAAGTGCAGGACCCGGCACTTGGCCTTGTTAAACCTCACACAGTTGGCCTCGGCTCATTGATCCAGCCTGTCCAGATCCCTCTGCAGAGCCTTCCTGCCCTCCAACAGATCAACACTTCCACCCATCTTAGTGTCATCTGCAGATGTGCTGAGGGTGCACTCAGTCCCCTCATCCAGGTTATTGATAAAGATATTAAACAGAATTGGCCCCAACACTGAGCCCTGGGGATCACCACCTGTGACCGACTGCCAACTGGATTTAACTCCATTCACCACCACCCTAGGGGCCTGACCATCCAGCCACTTTTTTATCCAGCAAAGAGTCATATGCTAGTAAACATTTTGATTGCAGTGTCAGTTTTAAGGCAAGATTCTGTTAGTGATTTTTTTTTTTTTATACCTGAGGAAGTGTGCACACAATATTTTAGAATACAAACTACTCAACAGAACTCTTGCTGACAGTGTTCCCAGGAGTTTTCATTCCTGTGTTGAATTTTTTTTGCCTTTAGCTGGAGATCTAGGCAACGTTAAATCAGGGTTAATGTAGTAATTAGCTGGCTTAGTGATTTTGTGTATTCTTTGTATGGGTTACTAGTTAAGCAGAGAACTGCTGCATTATATTGATGACTGTGTGTATTGACTGTAGAGGCTTTTAATGTTTGTTACATAAGAACATGCACTCAGGTGACAGCTCGTGCAGCTCTGGTCAATATAGGTCTTTTGGAGACATTAAGCAAAGCTTAGGGTATGCTGGTGATGCTGTCATTCAGTTTTAAAATTGGCTTGTGAAATACTTTGAATGCCTGAACTTGACTCTTTTTTAATTTGTTTTATAACTGGAAATTATTACTGGGATTCTTCATGGCATTGTCACCATATAAGTTGAGATGGGTGTGGTAGAGGCAAAGGGGGAAGAGTCACTTCTCCTTCTGAGAAAAGGTGGCACATTGCCTCTGCTGGAAGATTTTTCATGATGCAAGGCTGTAGATCTTACAAATAAGCTAAATATTATATTTAGGTCGAGGGCTATGGTAATACTTTGTTACGTGCAATTTGAGAGTTTTGTGTAGAATATTGCTACAGGTAAATGTCATGGCTCTTCTTCCAAACCTTTTTAGAGGAGTGGCAGATGAGTCTGTACTGTTCCATTAGTGGCCTGCTGTAGCCACTCCTCTTGAATATAGAAGTAGAGGGGTGCAAACAGTATGTCTCAGCATGCGGAGATGAAAGCAGCAGCTGCTTATTTAAATGAAACTCAAATTGTCTCAAGTTTGATGTCTGTGTTTAATAAGGGTAAAAAGGAGGTGCATGTTCCTACATAGCTTTTGATTCAAGACGACATTTTTTGAAATTAATTGAGAGGTCTTTTGGCTGGAGAGACTTAATGTATACCTAATGTAGCTCAGTTCCTGGGTAGTCAAGGTACTACAAAATAAAGTCAGTTCTATTATATTAGTAGTTTTCAAATTGCAGTGTGCACTAACCTGACAGTAGCAGGGAATGAATGTCAAGCTTTCTAGACAAATGACTAAACTTTTGAGCTGTAGCCTTCCAAGTGTTAGTTTTCATGTGAATTTGTCATTAACGTTCCTTATTTGTAATGATTATGTTAGATATGGTTATGTGTTAGTGTCCAGACAGTTTTCTGTCTTCCACCAGTTAACTCAAAAGGTATTGCAGCCATTTATACAGCTGGGCAGCAGCACATTCTTTTATGCTAGCATGTGGCAGATGGGCAACCAGAGTAGGAGGACTTAGATTAGTAGCTACAGTGTGTCAAAAAGGAGCTTAGTTTCACCTGTTCCTGGACATTTTATGTCATATTTTACTGAAGCGTTATGATTATGCAAGGAATTCTAGAAGGACACTTTCTGCTTTTTCGTAGGTATAGGTATCTTCCTAATATGGGACAGTTATTTCCCTGAAGTAATCTAGAGCTTCATGTCTGTAGGGGAGCTTAACCTTTGCTTGTTTTGCTTTCTAAACAGGGGTGGTCTGGAATAATACGTAGAAGTTTTTTTAAAAACATGTTTATAAAATATTTCTGGAAAATAAGTGTTCTTTAAGTATGTATGTGTAAGTCCATCAGATGGGAGATGTCTGTTGGGACTAAAATTTGAGTATTTTAAGTTTTCTCATATTGATTTGTTAATGATGTGCTGGTAACTTATAGCCTTTGACTGACAGATAAAAATTTGGCTACAATTTAAGAAAGGTAATTAAGGAAAAATTCATAAGCATCATAAATTACCTAAAACTGTGCTCATTCTTCGGTTTTATGCCTGTGATAACAGGTGAGGGTAAACTTACAAATTTTCTTTTCTAAGGTGCTGCAGAATCCCTGTAAGAATTGTACAATAAACATTCTCTGGTGCATTGCTTCCTAAAACCTCACACTTCTCACAGGACATGCAAAGCTTGCCTTAGAGCAAGGGAAAGACTGCTGCAATGCAGTCGGAGGGGTGGGGTTGTGTGCTGTGTGACACAGAGTGGAACTTTGCATGCCAAGTTGATTTGTAGATGGCTGCAGAGTTGTTATACGCCTCTGAGTAGAGTTTGTGAAGAACTACTGGAGTATTTCTTTGTAACTTTTTTTTTTTTTTTGCAAAGGGTACTGCCCGCAGAAAGAAGAAGGTTGTCCACAGAACAGCTACAGCAGATGACAAGAAACTTCAGTTTTCTTTGAAGAAACTAGGAGTCAACAATATTTCTGGAATTGAAGAGGTAATTGCTTCAAAGGAAAAAATACTTTTCTGTATAAAAATATAAAATGTACCAAAATAAAAATCCTGGTAAGTAACATCCTAAACTCATCTGTAAATTATCAGTAGGTCTTTATGGGCTTTAAGAACTTCAACTTTCTGTTAGATAGAAAAGTCTTGCTAAACCGCCTCAAATACTGATTTTTTTTTCTTTCTTGCAGGTAAACATGTTTACCAACCAAGGAACAGTCATTCACTTCAATAACCCTAAAGTTCAGGCATCTCTGGCTGCTAACACTTTCACTATCACCGGCCATGCTGAGACAAAGCAGCTGACAGAAATGCTTCCTAGCATCTTAAATCAGCTTGGAGCTGACAGTCTAACCAGCCTGAGGAGATTGGCAGAAGCCCTACCCAAGCAATGTAAGTGGAAACTTGAATGCATTTCATGCTGGCAGCTGACGTGAGGCTTATTTGTATAGCAGCAGTGAAATTCAGTGCACTCTTGCTGTCTGCAAGCATATTATAAAATGCTTATAAAGAAATGGAACTCTTAGATCTTATTTATAGCTCGAATCCAACGGCGAGTATAACCAAATAAAGCAGCGGCACCTGTCAGCATATCCTGCAGCTGGTCTAGGACTGGAAAGCTGTAGCTGAACTTGATGTCATGGTAGTTTTACTTCTTGATGTGGCTACCATATTTTTACATACCTCATTCATTAAAGCTAGGTAGATGAGTTACTCTGGAAGAGCTAGGTTTCAAAAAAAGATTAATGCTGAGTGTGCCTGTTTTGACACTTTGAATGGAAACATAAGTAATGGGGAAAGGGACTTGAGGACAGACATCTAGTAACTGCTTTGCTGCCTCACAGGCATGGTGAAGGTTTCTTGCATCGGCTTTTTGATAGCTGTGGAGGCAATTACACAGTATTTGTAAGGAAGTATGTTATAATTTCTCTGTGTGTAGAACAGTGTAGAAAACAGGACTGACATGAGCATTTAGCTAGATACACCAACTTGCTATTTCATCCTTAAATTAGTAAAAGAACACGAACGCTTGTTCTTCCTAAAACTGTGTGGGAAAAATAGAGGAGGAACTTAAGTATGTGGTGTTTGGAAAAGGTGCTGCTGCTGGAGAGTGAAAATTGGGAGTGAAAGACAGGCTTGTTGATACTAGGAATATTCCTCGTGTCTTGCATGTATGGTCTTCCTACTTTCCTGAAATATCTTAAGCCCATTCCTTCCAAGGTATGGAACATCCTAAGTACAGAGAAAATGGAAGAAGTGTATCCTTGTGTCCTGTTTCTGGTAGTTCTGAACTTGATTGTGATATTGGTTTTGTTCATGCTTTGTTGCCCATGAGACAGCCTCTATATACTTCCCCTCCTGTCAACTTTCCACTGAAAAAATCCTGCTGGAAGTTATCTTCAGGAAGTAGGCTAAACTGCTTCTTTCCCCATGGAGCTCAGGTCCTTCCTTCCTAACATCACCTGTGTGGCTTCCTTGTGGTGGTTAGCAGGGCTGGAAAGAAAAAAAAAACTTGAAGGATTTAAAATAGTCCCCTAAGATCTCTCTTCTCCTAACAAGGAGGATATATTCTGGATAATCTAAATCATGCAGTTTTAGTATTAGGGAAGCTTGTTTAAAGTGCTTGCTTTGTATGACATAGTAAATGGCTATTCCTTTCCAGTTTGGGTGGATGCCAGAATAGTTGCACAAAACTTTCCATTCAGCATTGTCTGCTAGATTTGGAAGCCTGACATTGAAGAGTGAAGTGCCTGTGATGATTGCATTTGCAGGTGCTAAAGTAAACTGAGTCTGGTCTTGGGGATGAGAGAAAATGCAGACAATTTAGGAGGAAATAACATGGTTTGCTTTTAAAATGTTGTATTTGACACTAAGATGCACTTAAGCTGTAACAGCTTTCTGCTGTTAAAAAACAAAAGGAGGGTTAGTGGTGACTTGTCCCAAGGCCTTTCAGACCAAAGTTTATGCATTCGTCTGTTTTGGTTCTCTCTAAATCAGGATACAGGTCTAGTATGAATCTGTCTCTTTCCTTATGCTTTTCTTGAAAACCAAGAAGGATTAATGAGGATAAAACTGGTAGAGCATGAGACAGCTTACCCTTGGTAGTACCGCTAAGAATAGCAGTAAAAGTAGTGGCACAGGCACCCAGGGACCATTCTTAGCGTGATACTGCTGCAGTTTCACAGATGCTCATTGGTCTGCTACAGTGGACGTGGTTAAGTCACGCTAGCTCTGGCAAATACAATGGGAATGATTAAGAAATTACTGAGTCAGCGGACATGTGGACCAGAACACATGGTTACCTCAGCTACCTAAGTGTAAAATTGTGCATCCAGTTCCATATTCCTCTTGACTTTGCCAGGGAACAATAATATGCATGTCTAGTCACATGTGTCTGCCTGCAGCCTCACAATTACACCTTAGTTTTTGCTGAAGGCCTAGGATCATAAGATCCTTTATTGTCCTTAAAACTTGCTGATATAAAATACATAAACCTTGAAAAACACTGAGTAGTCAATATAGTCAATATAGTAGTCAATGCCTGTGGTGAGCTTGACTGATGCTTTTGAACTATTTGCTCTTTCAGCTGTGGATGGAAAAGCACCACTTGCTACTGGTGAGGATGATGATGATGAAGTTCCAGGTAAGAACAAGCATGCAGTGGAGGAAAAGGAAGTGAATTTTGCTGAGCAATAACGTGTAGCATAAGTTTGGGGCAGGGATGTATTGACTAGTCACTCGCTGTCACAGAATTTCTGTGAGCAGGTTATTTCATTGTTTTCAGACACCATGAGACACTATTGGTTTGAGCTAGCATTTTTGTCCTGTGTAAAAGTAGTAGCTGTGGCTAGGGTAATTATTTAATATTCAATAAGAAGGGTGAGAAGAAACTGCCTTCTCAATATTACTTTGCCCATGTGGGTACAGTGAAGGTAAATGCTTGTAGAATTGTGCTTTGTAATGAACCATCTAAAAACTTACTTGGTTGAGCAAGAAGAGTGAACCATAAAGCTCTTAAGTTATTTGGTCTGTATTTTATAAGCTGAAAGTTTTTTATATTGCAAGGACTTGATATGAAGTAGAACTTTGAGGAAGAAAAACCTCACAAAACCAAAACATTTAGCAAAGCGTAAGTGGGTCAGACTTTAATTTCAACATTCTTCTTTTTCTAGATCTTGTTGAAAACTTCGATGAAGCTTCAAAGAATGAGGCAAACTGAACTAAGTGTCACGTTCTGAATAAAGTTAAAACTTGAAAAAGCTACATGGAGCTGCTATTTTATATTGTGACTGCTTTGATTTTATTTTTATTTCCTGATGAGATCTCAAGATCTGTGATATTTGGAAACTCCTTGAACCTGCAGCTTTTTAGTTACTGCTTGTACACAATATTATTTTTGTGGCCTGGTTGAACAAACCTATGCTTTGAAATAAGTCAGATTGCTAACAAATCTCTGCCTAGACACAATTTTTGAGTAACTTGTATACAAGCAAAACCCCGTCTTTAATGAACTTTGGCATACAATAAAAATAAAAAAGAAACTTTCTGGTGTGGATTCTTGTCAGAAAAGCAGGGGAAAGATTTGCCATAATGACAGATCATGAAATGTCTTGCTTTTCTGCAGAGCTTCTTCCTTTTGCTGTGTTAGAAGACTGGCTTCTAAAAAATTTTTTCTGTGTGTAATGGAGCATTTTAGACTTAATCGGTGGGTTCTGAGTGTTTGCGGGTCAGAGCTATGTATGCTCTAAGTCACTTTGTAGTCTGAATTTAAGGAACAGATCTGTATTCTAGAGGTAATTATTGGTGATTTAATATAACATAAAACGGGCAGATTGAGAGAGAACTTTGCTTGGCCTTGAGAACAGTGGCAAGCTATTGGCATCTCGGGGGAACTAGATACTAATGGGAAATTTTTATCTTCAGGGAGTTTTTAATAGATATTTCCAGGGCGTAACTGATGAGTCAAATAATACTTCCCAGTATTCTAATTTTACTTACCTGAAAATATCGATCATGGGGGGAATGAAGTATAGGAAGGGAAAAAATCCTTAATAGAATTGATAATGGCTTTTAATTAAGTCTGTATTTCGTGTCTTCAGATCTATTAACTACTTGGATGTTTCAGGAATATGTCCTTTCTATTGCTTTTGTGCGTTCCAGAGAAAAAGAGAACTTGTTTTTTGGGCACAAGGAAGACTTCTTAAATTTCGGTCTGACCTTTGCATAGCTGGAGCTTCCAGGGGTGGGGGCTAAACATCATGTTTGGGAATCTTTTGTCTTTCATGCTAAGCTAGGATGGAAGAGCACTCAATTACCAGCCTTCTAAGGTTCTCTCCAGAGCAAATACTGCTGGAAGTGGAAATTCATCCTTACTTGTGCAGGATAAAATTCAGGGTAAAATTTTGCTAGAGCCATAACATAAAGTTCTCCTTGTGCCTGGGAAAAGGTGGGGCTGTGTCTGACTTGCCAGGCATGTTTGTCATGGTGTTAAGTCGTTGCTGTTGGGAAACAGTGGAGGAACTCGTTTGAGCTGTGCAACTCTTGTGGTTTGAGGTAAGACAGCACTCTGATGTGAGCATGACATGGCTGAAGTCAGGTGCAAGAATGTACAGTAACAACTTCAGTTCACTTGTCTCTGTTTGCGAGTACTTTACCAGTAAATGACACTTTTAGCACTGAATTAATTCAAATTAAAATTGCTTTCACTGAATTGTGGCATTAAAGTAGAAAAACTGAACTATTTGAGTTTTGCAATTTGAAGCAATTTGAGTTTTGAAATGAGGGTGGTGACTTTAAGCTAATTGCCCTGTAAAAGGTGAAAACCGAATTCTACGGAGTTGTTTACCAGTTTCCTGTGACCTGTCAAGTCAATAAACGCGTGCTGATTTTTTTGAGAAATCAAAGTGTTCTCCCTTCTGAGATTTGAATATGTAAGTCCTCAGAAATACTTCATTTAGGCCACTGTAGCCCTCTCTTACGAAATGTTTCCTATTGGTTTCTGCCTCATGAAATGACTTGGTATCTTGGTTAGATGATCTAGGCAGTGTTTGCCTTTTCCCCATTAAGAGACTTAACCTGGTGCTGAAAAAATAAGAACCTTGCTAAAACAGTGTCTTTGAAATGCAAAATAATGCTAATCTGTCAATAAGCAGCCATGTGACGCGCATGTGTGGAAGTCTGCCTGCTAGGTATGTTCCCAGTCGGGAAGTACCGGTGTATCGCTGCATTCCCAGACTCTGACTGAGGATCAAGATACGATCAAAGTGTGTTCTGGGTTATAATGGATTCTAAATGGAAGTAGTTCTCTTGTTGGAAAGTTTAGTCTTCATGTCTAACACTTCAATGCTCTGTCCTGGACTCAACACTGATTATTTTCTTTTAATAAGTTTGGTTATGGTCTCCCTAGTCTGTCATTAACTGCTAGAAACTGAAAATCGTTGTGTTGATGTTTCTCGTTAGCTTGAACTTCTGTGTACCCATACTGTAATTATGCCATTACAGATTCATATCTGTAGTCTTGCTCAGGGAAAATGGCCTTCGTATCTCCATTCTAAATATCTTCGGCAATGGAGAAACAAAAACAGATGCCTGCATTTATACGGAAGCAGAGGTTGGTTTGGGCTTTTTATTTTTAGAAAGCTAAGGCAATGTTCTGGTTCTATCACATCAGGCTTTAACAGCTTGACTCCAATGCAGTTGTGGGTACTAGCGAGGACTTTTTCATAATTTTTGCAACGGATTTTTAGAAATATCTTCATAACTTAATGTCATGCTTTAAGGGCTTTGCTCTGGTTTAAGATTAGTATATTCTAATTAAAAAAAAAAACAAATCCTTTTGGAAGATGATGAAACTCTGTATTTTATTAAGCTGCTGTGTGTGCATGTATATAAAAATAAAAAGCTCCCTACTATGGTTTTAAAATAACATTGTTTTTAAAGCTCTAGAATGCATCTTGCATTATTATAGATTGGATTTTTTTTTTTTTGAAGAGTTGTGAGTTTGAGGCTGTGTCTCTTAGGAAACGTTCCCAGTGAGAATTTCTCATAGTTATTAGTGCATAGTGCAAGTAGTGCAAGTAAAATCTTTTGAGTTGGTTTAAAATGTTCACAGCTCAGACCCTCACGTATCAAGTCAATACCTCTCTATCTTACTATGTTGCTTTGCACTGTGTGTGTGGGACGTTCATGTAGCTCTCACTTCTATGAAACTTTGCGCTAATAATGTGTTTTCTGTGTGGGAAATCATATAGATGTTTTGCCTTCCCTGAAGTGGCTTCCTGTATCTCTGCTGAAAATTTAAATGTCCCTTTATGGTACAGACAGAGTAACAAAGGGCATTTGAAAGGCAGAAAATAGCTTGTCTTTGTTGCCAGAAGCAGTGGAGGCATTAAAAGAAAACCAGGATGTGATCAGAACAGTGGCTAGGAAAAAAGTTTGTGTGTGTGAATGTTGCAGGTGGTGGGGGAAGGTCGTATTTTTCAGGGGAGGCGGGGGGGAGTGATTGAGAAGCCAGAACGGGGAAGCTGGTTGATCACCCTCTTGGTGAGAATGGATTTGACAAGTTAGGAAACCAGAGAGCTACTACTCTGCACAGGTAGGAAATCCTACAGGGAAGTCATCTTGATGATTAGAGTGCAGCCTTAAGCGACTGGCAAGATGGTGGTATAGGTAAAGAAGAGAGGTTTTAAAACTAGGTATTCTGAAGTATTAACAAGTACTCAGCATGTCTGCAGCTTATATAAATACATGGAATGTGGCTCCTGATTTTTCTAAGCTGTTCTTTGTTCCTTTTCAGATCTGTAGTTTCGGCCACATCCAGCAATTTGTGAGTTGCTGAGAATGTTTTCCATTGGATGTGGTAGTTGAAAGATCCTGACCTGTAACAGAGATTGGACTCTGGGAGGAAGCCTTTTTTACAGAAAAGGAGCTGACAGCGCAGCTGAGCCAAGCTTACTTGGCTAAGGTGAACAGTCTGTAGCACAAACAAGTATCATGATTAGTTTGACTGTGAGTCAAACTCAGTAACTTCACAGACGGATGAAAAGTGGATGTATCTAGAAGCTCTGTGAACCAGGAGTATAACTATTTCTGTGTATTCTAATCAACTTCAAGCTGGGGTTTCTTGGTAGTGTAAGCTACTTGCAGTTTCCTCATGAAAGTCTTTCATTGCTCTGTTAATATTCTGCCTTCATGCATGGGTTACTGTTAGAGAATGATGTTACTGAACAGAAGGAAGACCGCTTATGTAATACGGTCAGTGTATTGTCTTGCTGTAATCTGGTTTTTGGTGAGAAATAGATTTAACAGATGCAACGTGTGTTGCCTTTATATTGCAGTGAAGGTATCCTGGAAATTAAAAAGCCCTTCTAACAACGTTTGTATCGTGCAGGAATTAGTAATACCTTTACAGGTGAGTTACAGCCCAACGTTTTACATTACTAGTGAATCTGAACAAATCATAGGTTAATCAGTGTTGTAATGGTATAAGCACTAATTGTTATTTTTATAGCATGTGTCTGTTATTTCTTATGTAGGCAGAAAGCAGAATTGTAGGGTATTTCACTGCTACTTGGATCCTGGGCTTGTTAAAGGTCAGTTTGATCATGTGACACAGTGCTTTTGCTTTTGATTCCAATAACCAACATTGGTAACACTTTTCTCACGCAGTCAGGGATTTGATGTGCTGTGCAGGATATTGGCAGATAACGGTGGAAGTATCTGCTGCACTTGACGGACTGTTCTACATTTCTGTTGAGTAGTGGGTTTTGGGTCATTTTTTTTTCTTGGTACTGCAAAATGTAGATGTGGGTTGTGCCCTACTCTCCCAGTTTTTAGAAGACACCTGAAGTTGAGTTGAACAAGTCTTACTTTCTTTGGTTGGAGACTTCTACAGTTGTTAATGGAGCTGCAGCTGAGTTAATAATGTCTAGTGGGCTAGGGCTGGAATCTTAAATATTTCAGCCATGGATGCCTGAGCAGTCTCCTGCTTCACAACCAACATACAACTTGTGGCAAATGTTTGCACCTGCTTATTATCGCTGGGTTTAAAATGTTGCAATAAGATTTGAAGGTGTTGGAAGTAGCTGTTGAAATAGAAGGAACTTGGGGTTTAAGCCACAGCTCCAGGAACTGTTGCTAGTCCTGCTATGCTTTCCTGCTATTTCCAGCAACTGCATCAGGCAGTTGCAGAGGTAACAGTATGGATTATTGATTTGATGTATCTGTTACAAGTTTTTGTCCTTGAGACAGTTGGTGTCCAAAGCAGCAGCGGGGAGTTAATGTGAAAATTCATTTATTTCCCTTCTGGCTGCTTTGCACCACTTAGCGCTGGGCATCAGGAGATGGTGCATTCCTTTCAGGTTTAAGGAAGTTCCTAAACAATGTGAAACCAGCATAGCCAGCTCATGCAGCTGGGGATTGCCTTTAGCATGTGTTGGGAGCAGCATTTGGATGAACAATCCCCATGTACATCTGCAGCATTTCATGCTCCAGTAATTTCTACCCAGGGCTGAGGATCTTTAAGATTTTTTGTGTGTGTGTTTTACTGTTTGTAGAAGCTGGGGTAGCCTACAGGTCTCAGGATTCACTGAGTCATCTTCTTTCACTAGCATACAAAATTCAGACTTGCTTAGATGTGACCTCGTGCACGTATACACTGGTGTCTACGCTGACCTCTGTCAGGAACTGTAGACTAGATTGTCAGTCTGCTTTAGTGTGTCAGCCCTCTCTCAGCCCTCTCATGTTTTTAGAATAGACCCTCTGCTCCCATTATATTTGTTCCTTGTATTTTAGCATTGCCCTATTTTGTTTGTACCTTGAAAATTAAACGCTATTATTTGTTTCAAAACCTGGAATTGTTTTTACTTTTGCTTTTTCAATTATGTCCCATCTCTGTAGCTCTCAGGTTTCATCAGGAAATACAGTATATTTGACAAACGGACTGTGTCGGCAGGCTGTAAGTTAAACTCCAGGGGGGAATTGAGCCTTCAAGGTTGCACCAGTATATTTTCTGGGAGGCTGTGGATCTTCTTGAAACCTTCACATTTTATGTGAGCAGAAAAGCTTAGCGCTTCTAAACAAAAGCCTTTTTAGACACAATGGCAATGTTGTTATGCCTGTGAACTTAACCTTGTACTCATGACAGACATTATACCACAGATGCAAAATAGCTAGGCAAGCTGTTTTTGTGATGCATTTTCAGAAGCAACTGCATTTTGAGTCCTTTAGGTTATAACACTTAAGATAATCTAGGTGTAGCCTAATGTAGGTTGCAGGGGTTTTATAGGGCCTAGCCAGAGCTTGCCTGTTTTGCAACTGTGCTAGAAGCCTGGCTAAGTGCTGGCACATCAAGTTTGCCAGCAGACTGCACATCATCCAGTGTGGTCTAGCTGACAAAAATATAGAAAGGTTGAGTCAAGCCATGGGATGGTATGATAGGTCCTCCTGAAATACTTGCAAGCAATATGTACTAGAATTTGTGTGAAAATGCTACTGTCCTGTAAGCTGTGTTTTCTGTTTATGAAATAGAAGTGCTGATGTGCAAGAAAAACTTGTGGTCTGTGAAAAGCATGTCATGCGGCTGTTATTTGCTGTGTTTTGATTTCGGTGCTAGAAAAGGAGCATGTGCAGTTGGTTTACACAATGAATCAAAACAATATTCCCCACAATGCAGGTCAGGATTTTCTTTTCAGAAGATTGTTCAGAGATTACTTAGGTTTCCTCTTGCAGGAAAAGGACGAGCTGTATAGCGCAGTCCCACAGCTGTACTCCACTGTCGCTGTGCCCAGTTTACATCTCCCTTCAGCTGGGCTCTGCAACCTTCCCCATTGATTTCTGCGTGCATGGCTGGCTTCGTCACTGCTCATCTGCTGAAGAGTGACTGACGTGCTTTACAGTCTTGTATGCCTGGAGTCACTAGTGTAATTTGGTGACAAATCAACCTCACCAGAAAGATCTATTCAGACGTCATTCTTAGGACTAACCCCTAACAATATCTTTGATCTTGAAAGTTCCAAGTGACTGGTTTCCTAATTCACCCACTTACACATTCATTGCCAGACAGAGCAGTGTACTTCCTGAAAGTGTTATGTGCTGCACAGCAGGAGGTGTGTGCAAGCGGAACTGCTATAACAATACTAATGATGATCATTCTAGTGACAGGCTGTGTCTGCACTCCAGTGATTTATACTGTTGTTGTAAAGGAAAAAAAGCCTGGTCCACAATGTTCAGGAAAAGCGCTGCTGGAATGCCCGTAACAATCAGCTTCCTTGTGAAAAATGCGGAACAGATTTTAGTCTATCATCCCAGTAAATACAGTCTTTCTTTTTTCTATCCCTTAACCTTTACAGTTTCATGAGAATATGGAGTTGCATCTGATTCATGCTAGGGATTACCTACAGCTGTGGATGTGAACTGCTTAGGCGGAACAGGTTACCTAGAATTAGGATAAACTTTCATGGTTGCTCTACTTCTGGCACTTCTTGTTCCACGTACTGTTACGAAGCAGTTGTGGAAAGTAAGTAGTAGTTCTGGGCTTAGTTTACAGCTGTCTCTTCAGGCTGTGAGTTAAGTAGCAGCATCAGGGTTTAAACGGCTGAGCTTTAAGGTTGCTTAAGGGTTAGTGGAAGAATGTAGGACCAAGGCACAGTAAACCAGCTTTGGAAATCCAAAAGTGGTGCATGCCATAAGTGGAAGTTTGTCTATGTTGTTTCTCAGCCAAGTAAGAATAAAGTTCAGTGGCTGATTTCCATCTCTTGGGAATTGAGTAATAGTATTTCTTTCTGCAGGAATACTGTTGGGATACCAACTGCTGAAACCTCTGGAAAACAGAGTGCCACGAAGGAAACCTTGCATCAGGTTTCTGGGACAGAGTTTGCCTCTGGTGCCGCAGTGGGGAGCTGTGATCACCTCGCATGGATCTTGGAAAAGGTGGAGGTCAAGGGCCTTTCTTTGATCCCTTGGCTCCCTGCTGTGGGCGCCGGCTCCCTGTGTAGCATGAGGAGGTGTAGGATACTGAGATATATAGACGCATATGTTTGTTGTTTTTTGTTTTTTTTTTTAATACCGAGGAAAAACCCACAGGAGGCTGAGGGGAGATGAGGCTTTACCCTGGGAAGGTCTGGCAGGAGGCTGATGCTTTCTGTAACTGGCTCAGAAATACAAGTGGGGAGTTCAAAGTACAAGGCAGATGAACAAAGAAGGTAACAGTGTGAAACTAGTAGCAGCAACCCCAGGGAAAACCAGAACAGACAGGGAAGAGTATTACAAAGTGCTCATCAAATTTATGTGCAAATAGCAATGCTAGCATTGTACGTGATTAACGCCTCATTTGACTGAATCCTGTCTGGATGAAAATGCATAGATTTAATGTTTCTGTCACCTGGTGCCTTCTACCCGCCATCAGAGGCTACAGAAATCGTTCGCCAAAACAAAACCAGCAGGCTGACGCTTCAAAATGCTTATCAGTGCTGAATCAGGGGCTTTAAAATTTTTACCACTGTAAACAAAGAAAACTGAACTCCGAAATTGTTTACACAGAGAGAAGCAAAAATTCATCATTGTGCCTCAGAGAAACACGAAGTATGTGAAGCGTACTGTTAATATTGCATAATCAACAGACAACTGTCTGCTTTCTTGACAGTGATTTTTTCCAGTGAGTAAAGCTTTTTCTTTGCATACTTCCCCCCCCGCCCCCAGTTGCTAACTCTGACAAAGCTTTCCTCAGGGTGTCTGAATCACAGCTTATGAAATACTGCTGGATGTTCCCGGCAGGGCCCTTACAAGAGCCACAGAAAAACTTCAATTCCACGTTCATTGCCTTAGCATAATGTTATGCTATAGAAAGGGGACTTAATGCAGGAAACGGCTTCTGGAAGGTGATCGTCTTCACCCTTGTACTCACTTCCATGGGATGCATGGTGATGACTATCTGACAATTGCTTGAAATTCTGCAGCCAAAAGATGGAAGAAATTTTACATTTTTCTGTCTTAATCTACATTCCTCTATCTTCCCATATAATAAAAAAATGCATTTTCTAGGATACATTTCCAAGAAATAGTTAAGAATTAGTCAGTTTATTTTCTATAAATTAACTCAATGCTGGCTGAAGTTCAAGACAAAATGCAAAGCAGATACTGAATATTCATAACTTAGAAGTATTTTCCTGTAACACAAATAATACAGGAAAAGGAAATTCTGTTCCTTATGAGTACTTATATAGCATGTCTATACATAAGTGTGGATAAATTCCTAGCAGAACGAGGACATCCAAGTCCTGATAAGGATGGAATGCTATTAAAGGGGAAATGCTTAGCTAGTATACGGAACTTAGTTGCTAGAGTAGAGAAGCAGTAACCGCAACTAGGATAAGATGATGACAATGAAATAACCAATGAGTGAGCTGGAGGCTTATATGCTTGTCAGATAGACAGTGGTATGTACGAATTACAAAAGTATACATGATCGTGTGTACGGGGCTTGGAAGAATATAAAAGCTGTATGCAAAGGTATAATAAACGGCTTCTGGAGATCATATTGGTCGGTGTCAGGAGTCCGGTCTTCTGCACATAAGATGTCATAAAAATTAATCAGAAATGGATCAGGTTATGATATTTCAAGAAAACACAGTTTGCATTTTATTCATGTTGTTTTTCAACCAACATGGAACTTCAACATTTGTTTTTACAAAGGCCTTTAAATCTCATTATGTCTAGTATGCAACTACAGTAATTGCCATTTCATGTTATTTTATTTTAAAAGTACGTACAATGAGGCATATATTTCTAGATTGTGATTATGAAACAATTTTCTTCCCTCGCTTCCAAGGCATGCCAGATTTACTGTTTCTTTAACCTGATTTAATCATGCATGATACCATAAAACTGGTGTAAACCCCGCATAAAAATACAAGTGTCAAAGCCTGGGAGATGGATAATGCTCAGTTAAATGCAGCAAGGATTTCACCAGCACCTGCAAGATGAGTTACATTTTCTTAATTCGTTGCCCTTAAAGCTCATTCCATTTCAAATTTCAGCTTTGTGAAAGAAACGGATCTTTGGACTGGCTCTCACATAAACAACCTTTCAGATGTTAATTCTGACCCGATTTACACCTTTTATATACCACACGTGTTTCAGTATGGAGTTGGAGAGAAATTTGGACATAAATTCAGGTTTAATCCCTGTAATTTTAATTTGTTTCTTCTATGTTTTCCCCTATTCAGTCACTTTGAAATAACAAACTTAGCATTTTGAATTTGTAAGTTCTCTGGCTCTGACCTAAAGAACTCTGCTGGATTATTCCCCAGCCTTCCAGTACCTCTGGTCAGGATCACAGTGCGTGTACTTTAAGTAGTATCGATTGCCTTTGTGTATGAAATATTTTTGAAATAGAAAAATTAAACATGGTAGAATTGCTATATTAGGAATATAGTAACTTATCTGGGTCCACTCATCTCTTGTGAACTCTAGGTGAGGAGTAAATTGGAGGCTGGGCTCACTGCCCATGGGTTGGGGGAAGGAAGGTGGGGATTAAGGGTGTGTGTATGTGAACAGACGGCAGACTCTAGCAGGCACAGTGGAGAAATGCTTATGGAAACACGTCTGCACCCCGTGGGGGATGCGTACATATTGTCAGGGGAAAAGCTTCTGAAAAGTTTCTCTCAAAAGCTTAATCTATTACTTGTGCAAAAGTATCATGTGTCCCATCACTCAGTGTAGTTTTAAGTGCAGAGGCACCAGAAAATCAGCTATAACCTTGCCTGTTTTTCAAACCTATTTCAAAATAGCCATTGCTGTTCCAACTAAAGATCTACACTGGGGCATCCCTCTAAGCTGGGGGACAAGAGGCTGGAAAGCAGCCCCACAGAAAAAGATCTGGGGGCTGAGGTTGATGGCAAGTTGAATGCGATTCAACAGCGTGCCCTTGCAGCCAAAAGGGCCAACTGTGTCCTGGGGTGCATCCAGCCAGCTGGTTGAGGGGGAGTGACTGTCCCACTCTGCATTGGACGGGTGCAGCTCCCACCTCCAGTGCTGTGTGCAGTTGTGACACCTCAGCATAAAAAGGACATCAAACTATTAGAGCGTGTCCAGAGGAGGGTGACCAAGGTGGTGAAAGGTCTGGAGGAAGATATGTAAGAAACAGCTGAGGTCACTGGGTTTGCTTAGCTTGGAGAAGAGAAGGCTGAGGGGTGACCTCATCACAGCCTACACCTTCCTCAAGGAGGGGAATGGAGGGGGAGGTGCTGGTGACCAACAACAGGACATGAGAAGATGGAATGGGGCTGCGTCAGGGGAAGTTTAGGTTGGGCCTTAGGGAAAGGTTCTTCATGGAGAGGGTGGTCAGTCACTGGGACAGGCTCCCCAGGGGAGAGGTCATGGTCCCGGGCCTGTCAAAATTCAAGGAGCGTCTGGATGATGCCCTTAGTCATATGGTTTAGTTTTAGGTAGTCCTGTGAGGGGCAGGGAGTTGGGACTCGGATGATCCATATGGGTCCCTTCCAACTTGAGATACTCTATGATCCAAAGGACCACACCAGCTGAAGAAGGCTGGAATGCAGTGGGCTCTGGCTTATCTTCCCATACAGCTGATGTCTCCTTTCAGCCACTGCGGGGAGGGTAGTGAGGAGCTAGGAATTCTGCTCTTGCAATCAGGCTTCTTTATGCCAGAGAAATTTCTGTCTAGGACACTCTGGCCTATTTGTTTCAGGTCTACAACTGGAAGGCAGAGGCAGGTGGAAAGAAACGAGGTAGGATTTAAACTACCATCAAAGTCCTTCAGTTTATTACCAACTTCTTAAAAATTGGACAAAACCAAAAGCTGACACAGTAATATAAACTGGGGATCTTGAAAACAATCACATTGTACACATTTTGGTGTTACTAACAGTAAAGCCATTATTTTCCATGGTGAAACACCTCAGTATCTACACAAATTTCTTCCTGTGAATATGCATCAATGATATGATCAAGTAGGACACATGGCACAGTGCCACCCACTGCACTCAGTGTAAACATTTAGATGGTCAAAACTGGTTTTATTTACAAAGTTTTTCATGCACAACAACTGACTTTTGTCTTCTAAAATTACATAAAATATATTTAACAAGAGGATGACATTGCGTATTTCTAAGAACAACAATGAAAGAAGAGGAAGCATATTAAAAAGCTTAACTAAAACCAGCAAATAGTCGAACTGAGGTAAAGTTACAAAACAACCAACCCTTGTCACTGATTACTGGCTAAAAAGCAGTTCAGATCTCCAAGCCAAGAACTGTGACCTGCAGAAGAGCCAAGCATTATTCCTTGATATTTTGAAGTAGCCTTAGTAAATGAGACTCAATAACCTGTTGAACTAAAGCAGAGAAAAAAAAAAAAATCAGGTTAATCAGTGTTCAGTGTTTTTTTTTCCACATCTTTATGGTTGTACTATTTTTTCCTGGCAGATGCTGGCTTGTCCTGTACAATCATTTAATAAAATGCAGGGATAAATTCACTCTGGGTAAGAGTTTGCATCCCTTCAGAAACTGAAAGCCTTGTATAATGCAAAAACAATATACCCAATAAGGCAGATGATAAGTTTTGGAAGTGATGGAGGTTCTTAGGCTTGAATAGGCAGATAGGATACGGAAGGAAATATAAAGGCAAAGTAGGCAAGAACATTTATTAGAAACTACGACTGTGGAATATTTTGAAATTGAATTCTTGGAAGTAGTCCTGCATCTAACAGCTGTGAAGTTGCTGCTCCCCTCCCATAAGCACAGAGCTCTGCTTGGAGAAGGTACATGTGCAATGCTGGGCTTATTTTTGGGTTCAGTTAATTTCTGTGACGGCAGATGTTTCACAGCTTTTAAAATGAAGGCACCATGAGGGAAAAAACATTGAAGAGCCCATTCTCTGCCTCTATTTTCCAGAACCAAGTATGGTAGCCTAATTCACTGATCGTGGCACCATTACTGTCTGCCTCCAAGGTAAACTAGAACTAGTCTGACAGGGCCAGAAGGTTTTGCAAACTACATCATACCATGCCCATCAACAGAGTGGCAGGGTGAGGGGCTCAGGCAGGCTGCAAGCCTCTTACCATTGTCCAGCGCCACACAAATGCCTTTGTACAAGCTGGGGAGCAGCTCAGCTCCCCTTGTCTGAATCATGGCTGCATCAGCCCTACACACCATTATTTGTGCCCAAAGATGCAGGTCCACGTCAGTGACATTTTCTTACTAGGCACTGGCTTTCTGAGACAGGGATGGGAGCTCCTACCCATTTTGGGCTGGTACACTTAGGTACATTAAGACTTTGAGGACAGGGATCATCTTATAGCTGCAAAACCTCTACTAGGTCATTACAGCAGCTACATAAACAAGGAGCAGTAAAAATACAAATCAAAGAATTTATGTCTGCAATACTCACCACTCCGATAGCCCAAGGCTACAGCCAAATCCATGGAATTATAGCCAGCATCTGTTTCAATAGTTGGATCAGCACCACTTTCTAGGTAAAATAGGAAAAGAAACTCATACTTCTGACAATGAGAACTGATAGTACTTTCTTACTGATAATTCAGTTTGGACAGTCTGCTTACCGAGGAGAAGTTTTACACATTTCACATGGTTCCCATGTACTGCATACAGCAGAGGCGTGCCTCCGTTCTGCAAAAGCAGGGAAAAGCCATAGTCACTGAATAATTGAGCAGTCTGCAACCATAATTCCTTAACACACCAGTATACTTCTGTGTATCAGTAAGAGACTTCACAGGTTTTATAAAAATGAGGTTCTGTTTTGGTTCTTCACAACTTCCATCTTTTTCTGTCTACTGTTTAGACTGTAAGCTCACTCTTCTACAAGGACTCAGCATTAGTCTTGTTCTCTTTTTACCAAGAAGTCAGAACGAGTAGGGCCAACTTCTTATCCTGTCAAAGTTTTGAAACTCTCAGATATTTCAGTAGAACGATTTTCAAACCCAAGCCAATGCTGTGCCCTGTTTCAAATTTCTGACCAAAGCACCCTCTGACATAAATTAAAGCTAGAGTCTTACCCAGTCGTACTCGTTGACATCAACTCCACAGTCGAGCAGCATTTTGACAATATCTGTGTATCCTTTACTGCAAGCCAGTGAGAGGGCACTTTCTCGCCCTTTCCCCAAAATCTGAGGATCTGCACCCTGAATTAATAATAGTAATTAAAAAAAACCCAACAAATTAACCATGCTTTTTTTAAATGTGAGGTTTTATGCAGAACTTAACTTTAACAGTTTTAAGTGTATAGCAGCAGTGACAAACTTAGGAAGGCAAACTGAACTAAAAAGTAAATAAATCTAAAACGAAGTGTGGTTTTTTTCCTTACATTCTGGAGGAGAAATTCCACTACTGCTATCTGCCCATGAGCTGCAGCCCACATCAGAGGGGTAAATCCTTCTTCATCCTTATGATTGATTACATTTTCTGTTTAAAGAAAAATATGCAACTTAGTAATCCTCTTCACTAATGCACTGAATGAGCTGGGAAATACATTCACATGTCCATGGTGAATGGACTGAGGTACCAGTGTGTCTTATAAGACATTATCATCTTGATTTTAAAACCAAAATTCCATCCCAATAGTAGTGCAAATACCTTTGTCCAGAAAACAAAAAACATCCAACTGACCAAAGTAAAATCTAAGATTTGGGTTTATTATTTTTTTTAAAGTTCTATCAGTCAAGCTCTCTTTTCACTCAGAAATGTTACAAGTTGTCCATAACCTGGGATTTATCTTTGGAAAGAAGAAAAGGGCTGCTTGAATAATAAAGAGGTACATTCTGTATTATACTGTAGAAAGTGTGTTTTTCAATAGTGAGCCACATAATCTTGTAAAGAATTAGCTTGTAAAGCAATATAGATAGTGTAACTCCATTCCCCCCAAAGCTCATGTAGTCAATAGGGTGTTCTGTGGAAACAATTACGGTCTACTTTTAGTGCAGCTGGAAGAAGGAAAAAGAACTTATTTTTAATAATTCGCTGACTGAAATAGTTGAGTTGGAATTTTTTTTTAATATTGAAGTATTTTAAAAGTCCCATGCTTATCATAGCACCACAGTACACATTTGTAACTGTTGCACTCCAGAACCAATTTACTTTCCATATAGACGGTTCATTACAAAGTACATAGACTTGGTCACTGAAAGCATGGCTTATTACTAATAATACAGTAGGAATACACTACTAACAGTACTCATTTCAATATGTTATGTAGAGTTGAAGTTTTGTATATGTGTTATGGACATACAAATGTCACACTGAAGACTATCACACAACTCAGAATGAGTAGCACTATCATATTGCAGGTGTGAACCGTGGCTTAAATTACCAACATATAGCTCTATATATTGATTGATTAAATAGAATTGGAAAGCCACCAGTAATAGAAATGTGTTTGAAATTACAAAGATAATTTAAAAAAAGTTAACTCTTCTGATAGAATGAACAGATTCTCCCTTCTCATTTCCGCGGATTACCTATATAGCTGGGGAGCAAGGGGAGGAAGGGATTTACCTACAGTTCCTAATAATGCTAATGTTCAATTTAAAATCCAGATCATAGCAATGAGCAGATAAAAGACTGATGTGAAACAACAGTCCACATCCACAACGAACAGATACCTCAAATATCCTTTAATCTGTACCAGAATTGATTATTTTTTTTTTAATACAGCTTTGGGGAAAAAAAATCAAGTGCAACAGGGTATAAATGCCCCAAAGAAAAAAGGAAGGCATTTCACCTCTCTCTGTCTCACCTTGTTCAATACGTGTGGCCAGGTACAACATTTCTCCCTGAGCAGCCAGCTGATGAACTGATAAAGCTGCAAAAAGGGAACCAAAAGCATGCATTACACCAATTTTCATTTTGCTATATTTGAAGCTGGGCATAACATGTCCACTGGCTTGAGCAGTACAGAACTTGGATTTGAGAGCGTAGTTTTCACCTTATACTCTGAACTGGAACCACCATCTTAAAAACTGAAAAGTTTCAAGGGAGTTTCATAGGTTTAGGTAATTTTTTAACCAAAGTATAAATCATACTCAAAAGCAAAGGTACTTGTTACACTGACTCTTTACAAGGCAACACGCTCTCTTCTCTGCTGCTTGGTCAGCAACCCCACATTAAAAATATTTATCAAATGAAAATAAGCATCTTTTGATGAATTAAGGCTGTGTAGTTTAAAAATGACACTTAAGATATCACATGCCATCAGGAGACCTGTCACACTGCTCAATAAAGCCCGTAGCATGACTGTCAGTCACTACCATGTGGAAGAGACTGGGCATTACAAAACTATACACAAGACGACATCTACAGGGGAAGAAAAAGATTGGGGGGGTGTTTAATTTTATTTTTAATAAAAAGTAGCAAGCATTGAAAGCAGAACGATTCTTAAGAGGTTGTAAAGAAAAAATCTCTGATGCCACAGTAAACTCTGCACAGGTAGATGGTTTTGAAAAGTACAACTTGGAGCAGGTCTGAATGGTGCTCAGGAGGGAATACATAATATCCACATTATATAATAACAAAATTAGCTAATGAATACATAATATGTAAGTGTTTGCTGTTCTCTTTCTATTCACTACATGAAAGTTTGTTGGTGTTTTCTTTTTTCCAAAAATACTGTATTTTGTTCAAAGGTCTATGTTGCAGCTCCAGATTAATTTTTCCCATGCAAGCAGCCTTTTTTTTTTTAAACATTGGACTTATAATTTATAGAGGAAATAATTTATAGATTAAGTAAATTACAGAGAATTAATTTATAAAGAAAATGCTTGACAATTAAGAATAACAACCCCCCATAAATAACACTGCCTTCTTGACTTCCAAGATCTGTGACAATCACAATGTTTGCAGTAGTCTGTAGCACTTACCTATCATCTAATTTTAATAAATTCTACAAGATGCACAAGTTCTGGAAACAAATATATGAACAACATTAACTTAAAGCTTAGAAAGGATCAGAAAAATCTTTATCTATATTTTTTTAAACCAAGAATTGGATCCTTTGCAGAAAATACGCTTCAGTTGTAAATTCAATACATCAGGTGGATTACTATTTTATGGCTGTAAACGTATCAAATTAGACAAAACTATCTCAGTGTTTTCTTCCTGTGTTAAAGTTCATTACAACACCAAAAAAAAAAAATCAGAAAAAAATCTGACAGGCATCTAACATACAGTTCACAAGATAATTATTAACAGTAAGACAGAAGGATACTCACAGTTTACAAGCAGAGGTGTTGTAGAGACTTCGTTTCCCCTGTGCTTGTTAGTTAGGGTAGTTGATTGCTTTATTGGTGAGAAGTGCTTAGTAGTTGATGGAGTATAAACATGTCTTACTTGGATACCAGGGGAAGGAGAAGTGTGGATGTTGCATTCAGCTACATTGAACAGAGAAAACAAGACAGGATTTTAGTACTCGTAAGAAGATTAAAAGAAATCCACAGATTCTAAGCCAAACTAGAAAGCCCCAGTATCACAAGAGCTTTAAAACCCATGGCAAGTAAGCTTCGTGACGTGCTTTTTCCGTTGTGTATTGTTAAGAGTTGAATAAAGGGCTGTACTTATTTCTGGCATAAAACAATGTTGCTACCCTACAGGTTCAGCATGGCATAATCTCACCCAGAGGCAGGTTGGTGTCTAAATGAGGTAAGCCTTCATCTAGATTATCAACACACCTGGCATGTTGATTTATCAGGTAGGATGGCTTCACTTAACCTGGCATATCCTCACTAACAGTCGCCAGTGCAATCACATGATGCAGCTCTGGTCAGCCACATAGTCAGGTAACTGCTCAGCTCATCCCTTTGCCCACTCTCTAACCAGTCCACTGCAAGAGTGGAGGTGACCTTCACTAATTTTCTCCACCAGGACTTTTTCCACTCCTGTTGTGTAAAATTGTAACCACATTATGAATGCCGGATGAATACTCATCCAGCAGGGAGAGAGATACTCCACAATTACATAAAATGCAACAGCAGGTCACCACTTAGAATTCAAGAAGTCATTTAGTGCTGCTGTGTTAATTTGTACTACATTTTCTAGCTTTGTATTAGAATCTAACAGCATTTTATTACAAAGTATGTATGTTACCTTGGCTTCTAATTCTCAAAAGTAGGTTTTGAGAAGCAGCTGAGAAGCCAAATAATTTTTAAGAAGCTAACTGATTCGATACTGGAAGAACAATCTTAAGGGAAAATAATTTTACATTAATAATCCATTATGCATATAATAAAAGTGTTAGGGGAATAGATCTTAGAAAACTATTATTGTTTAACAGACATGTAAGGCAGAGGTTGTCTTTTTTTTAAAAAAACCAAAACCAACGTAACAGCTTAACAGGATGACACAGTCCACACATAACAATTTGTACCATAAAAGTTCAACCTTTAAATAAGACAGATGCCACTTCAAGGTCAGAGTTAACTTGGTCTTGAATATTTTTACTGTCCTCCTCATTCAAAGATTTCACAAATCGCGAGCAGACGTTCATATCAAATCTATTCGGCAAAATGAATTTCATTCCCATGGCGACACTCTGAGCCGGGCCTTCCTCTGTGCTAGAGTCAAGCTGATGCTCCACTTTAATGTCCGGCATGGGTGGAAGGCTGTAGCTAGTGGGACATTCTTCTACAATTAACTGGGCCCCAGCATCTAAGTTTGTTGAAGACGCCATGGCCTCAGTCACGCAAGAGTTGTTTTACGGAAGATGTTTCTTCATAGTTTCTATCCCAGCGCAGTTCTGGCCAACCAAGCCCTGTCTAAAGATATCTTGAACAACCTGCAACTGAACACATGTAACATAGGTTAACAACATTCTGGTGAAGTAATGCTTTGTTTAAGCTTGTGGCATTTGGCTTTGATAGTCAAAACCTTGGTGAAGTATCAGTCTTACTGCTGTCCCGAGCTATTGACCAAATACTCCATTTAAATTTCATCACATGGATATTTAAGCCAAATTCCACAATGAAGCCAGTAGGAGTTTTATCTAAGCAACACTTCAGAATATTGGTCTGGTTGCAATAAAAAAACCCACCTCTACCAACCACCCTTACACCAAGAGAAGAATGGGCTTTAAGAAGAGGACGACTTCACTGCCTAAAAGCACTAGGCTTGAAGGAAAAGGTGAAGTGACTTTATGTCCCATTATGACTCCAAGTCTTTTCATAACTTGAGGGAACTAAATGGCTTCCCCCGCACGCCTAGGAAAACGGTAAATCCCCTTTTAGACCGACGACAGCAAAACACCCCAGAACACCCGGAGCTTTCTGCCAGCACCGCGGGAAGCCTA
>NW_009260188.1:758137-767008 GCF_000687185.1 Egretta garzetta
TTTTTAAACCGCTTTCCTGCGAGTAATTGAAGTATTTTTAAACTTTTGCGAACGAGTAAGGTGGGTATCTCCTCAAAACGCGTAATTGGTGGGTCAGTTGTAATGCGTGAATTGGAAAAAAAAATTGTAAGAGGAAAAAGAAAAAAAAAAAGATTGTAAGAGACGTAGCCTGGCAGAAGAGAAGCTCAGTAGGATTGCATTTAAAAAGTAACTTGGCTCTAAATGGAATTTTGAGCTCTCTGTAGGGAGAATAGGTTTTGTTTTGCTGTTTTGATTTTTGATGGTGTGCTTATGCGCATTTAATCATCTTTATTGCAATTGTTTTAGACACCTGTTCAGATAAAGGAGTTTGGTGCAGTAAATAAAATCGACTTCTCCCAGGTTCCTCCGTATAACTATGCTGTCTCAGCCTCCTCAAGGGTAAGTGGATTTTCTGAGGTTTTTATGTTCTCGTCCTTCATTAGGTATTATGAGGGTGAACTCAATGTCTTTTTGTTTTCCTAGATCCACATTTACGGTCGTTACTCTCAGGAACCAATCAAAACGTTTTCTCGCTTCAAAGATGCTGCTTATTGTGCCACATACAGAGATGATGGCAATCTGCTTGTTGCTGGCAGCGAGGAAGGTAGCATTCGCCTCTTTGACATTAGTGGAAAAGCACCACTGAGACAATTTGATGGTCATACTAAGTAAGACAGTGTTGTGTTTTTTCTTTGTATGCGTAAGCTTGTTTGGTGTGTTTGCATACATCTGCTTCGCATGTTGCTGAAAATCTGAATAATATTGATCTATGTTGCTTGCAACTGTCTGACATAGGTATTACTGAAAAATAGATTTTAAAATATAGTTCAGAAATGGAGTGACTTTTTAAAAAAATTCTAAGTATGAATTGAGTACATGAAGGAGTTAATATGTTTTCTAATTCAGGTAGGTGTCTGTTAATATGTTGTCTAGACATGGTCTTGTGACTGCATGGTGCTGATAAGCACATTTCACTTGATGCTGGCAGAAAAAGAGTTCTAATAAGCAGCTAAACAAAGACAGTGAAGAAATACCCCAGGAAGAGCAGGAATCCCTTAAAAAAAACAAAACAAAACAAAACAGGAAAAGCACATGATGGTAGGGTGGGGTTGTGGTGGGGAAGGAGTTAGGAGTTCTGATGTACCAGTGAAGAGAAAACAGTGACGATGCTTGGATTAAACAGATTGCTCTGCTGTGGAAGACCAGTATGTGTTTTTCTCTATCTAGAGCAACAGCAAACCTCCTTTCACAGGAAAGCACACAGGCAGACCTTGAGAGCGGTTTGTATCTGAGATCTGTAGTTGTAGATTGGGTATTATCTTATGTCCTAGCCACTAGATTAACTGTAATAGGGAATGTAAGACTTGGGGAATCTGTGTTTTCTGTCAAAGTCATTCTCTGTTGTGATGTTACAATAATACAGATTTAAATAGTGATTTTAGAGGACAGGAAGAGTGTCCAACCCAGTCGTACTTAAAACACAGTTTTATGAATTTTCTCTAAAGGATAGTGCTAGCACACGGACCTCTAAGTAACAAGTGCAGAATTTATAGCTTTTGAATGAGTATCTGGTAGACCTGTAAAACCTTTAAGGCAGATCATAGCAGTGCTTAGGTAAGCATCTGTCAGCATAACCCTTTTCTGGCTGGAAATATAAAACCTAAAGTGTCTTTAATCTCTGAAGTGAGGCTTTTTAACTTCCAACAGTAAATACTTTGTACTTTTAAGTTAGGCAGAATACTTTAATAAGCTCTTCATACAGACTAGAAACTGTTCTAGAAACAAGTATTTATTTTAATTTTGGATATTGTGGACTTTGGTTTCTAGAGCCGTTCATGTAGTGGGCTTCCTGTCTGATAAATACCGAATATTTTCTGGTGGTGATGATTATTCATCAAATCTGTGGGATATTCCGAGTGCTACAGAAATCGTCTCATACAGTGAACATACTGACTATGTGAGATGCGGCTGTGCCAGTAAAGTGAATGCAGATGTCTTTATAACAGGTTTGGTTTTCTTTTTTTATATATGCTTCTTTTGGATTGAATTGAAGAGAAATGCAGGAAGGTAGTTTTTGATAGTGTAGGCTCTCGTTTATTATATTTTACATGTGGAGGATCTGTGTTCCTACTCAGTGCCTGCTTTGTTGTTCACTTTTTGCTTGCCTTCTAAACTTGATGCTGATATTTGTAGGGAATCCACCTTAATGGGACTTTTCTGACTGACCTTTGACAGTTTTAAGAAAATCCTGTGAATATATCCTTCAGTTGGGATTGACTGAAGTGTTTTATCATGTTTCCAGAGGAGGACACTAGTTCCATGGTAGTTTGTACCAGCTCCAAACTGGCAGTCTTGAAAATGAAAGGTCGTGTGAGGAGCTATTTGAAACCAGTTGCTTTTGGTTTTCCTAGCACTAACTTTCTATTAATCTGTGGTAAATTCCCTTGAAAAAAATAGTATTCATTACTTTAGGAGGCACATCAGGTTGCCTGATATGTGTTGTTATAAATACACTCGATTAAAGAAAGGGAAATAAAATTAAGACTTAAATTACTTTTAAGGCCTGACCTGTTGCTAGGGTTAGAATTAGAAGACTTATGTTGCCCGAAGGCTGTAAATTAACCAGGGTAAACCACAAGGTGTTCTAAGGGTATGGTTTAAAATTATTTCTGTTTGGCAGGAGCTCCTTTAGATTGTAGGATGTGGCTGTGCTAGTTCCTGAAATAATTGAAATGATGAAACTGAAGCTCTTTATGGTGGTGTTTGCAGGTTCCTATGATCACACTGTGAAACTGTTTGATGCACGAACAAAAAGGAGCGTCATGACAATAGAACACGGCCAGCCTGTGGAGAGTGTGCTTTTATTCCCGTCTGGTGGTCTTCTAGTATCTGCAGGTACTTCAGTAAAATCAAACTTCTGTGGCCATAATTTGAGAAATATTTCAGCTGCTTTTTTCTTGTGTGGTGTTTTCGTTTGGTAATGAAGTGGTAAGTGATGTAACAGCTGGATTTCTCAAAGATCCTTACAAATGAATCTGTGTTGATCTGAAGGGTGCAGGTGGGGGTCTTTTTGTCTCTGACTGGATTTTCTTGTAGGTGGTCCAAAAGAAAAAGACATTTCTAATGACAAGATACAGACGTTAATTAGCCCAGTGCTAAAGTGAAGGAAGAAACGTACTTGAGAATTTTTGAAAAGACGGGACTGTATCTTTCTCTTAATGATGATGAGGTTTTTTAGTCTTGTCTGGCCACTGCATCAGAACTCCTGTAACCCAGTGTTACCTAGATTATTTTTGGTAAGGAGTATGTTGAATCATTCAGCTGTGCCTGCAAAATGGCCTAAAAATAGAGCAGGCTTGTAGCGTGTCTTTTCCCAGGAGATAGTTGTAATGGATGGGGATGGGGAGTAGGTACAGAAAACTGTTATGAAGGAGGCACTGTATCGCCCTCTGAAAACTTCTGCAGACAAGCATAAATGTGTATGTATGTCAGACTGTTCTATATGCTTCCTTCTCACAGGAGGTCGATATGTCAAAGTTTGGGATGTACTAAAAGGTGGACAATTACTGGTTTCACTTAAAAATCACCATAAAACTGTAACTTGCTTATGCCTGAACAGCTCTGGACAAAGGTTATTGTCAGGATCCCTGGACAGGTTAGTATATTTTGTGGCTTTGTTGTGATTTAAATTCTATAAGAGTTTTCTTCCTTTGAAAGTTATTAATCAGTGTGAATCTGCATGTGTTTTGGGCTTAAATGCTTTTAACTGTAAGAGATAAACTTATTTGGGGGCTATAACTTGTCCTCGGGCCAAGGTACATACTGAGATATGCATTAACCTTTTCCTCTTATTAGCCTAAATGTCAATAAGAGTTGCATGTGCCATTTGGGAATGCGTGTGGCGAACTTCTGAATAAGCATTCATTTTTCTGAATCTCTAAACTGATCTTTGCAGTCTCCATAAAGTAACTTTTCTTAACTTTTAATACGGTTTAAATAAATGAAAGTGTGTTAGTATTCACCTTTAAAGTGCCTGTTTTTTGTGTCTCTGCTGTTGCTTTTTGTACCCAAGGTGCACGGATGACATGTCCTCCTTGTTTGTTTGGGTTGAGTTGCTGAGTACTGATACTCAGTCTGTTGTCTCTGAGACCTTAGAAACATGAAGTGGTCTGAAATGACAGTGGTCTGTTCTCTTCCTCTGTCCCTCCTGTACTTCCTAGGCTTCCTCAGGCTTTATGATTAACAGAGCATTGTCATTTCAGACCACTTCATGTTCATTCAAACCATGCACACTATTTGTGCAGCTATTTGTCATTCAGTGCTCACAACACTAAAGTCCATACTTGTTGTAAGATAATGTTTTGTTTTCCCATTTGTTAAATATTTCCTACCTTCAACCAAACCATTAAAGAGCAGCTGGATACAAGAATATCTATGGATTTACTTCCAGAAATTGTCAATAGATCTTACATTTAAAATTTAACAACAAATTTGAAGAAATGCTGTCTTAGTGTTTCCTAATAAGCGTTGCTGAAGTCAGATAATCACTACATCTGCCTTCAATTTCTTCTTCTGTCCTTGCCCCATTTTCTTATTTTTTGGGTAAAGGCAATCGTTTCTTGACTTTTGTGTATCTTTTAACAGAACCCTTCTGTGGCAGGAGAGGTAATAACTAAGAAGGTTAGTGGGAGTCTGAGGAATGCTTTGTATAAATACTCCGTTTCCTTAAATGATCTGTAGAAGTTAAGAGTGATGAAATTTCTGTAAAGTGTCTACAGTAAGGCATTAGTAACTAGGTTTTAATCATTACTCTTCTGTATAGGCATGTGAAGATTTACAGTACTACATCCTACAAAGTAGTCCACAGCTTTAACTATGCAACATCCATCCTCAGTCTTGCGTTGTCGGTAAGTATGTTAGAAATCTTTCTAGGCAAGGTAATTACTGATTTATTAGTGAGTTGTAAGTCACTAATTCATTTTTGGCTTCATTGCTATTGGGAGTTTCAGAAGAATGCTGTACATGCAGAGCAGGATGACTGAATATGTTCCTCCTGAGTAAAAAATGCATTAAGATGTTCTAAACATAATACATTCAGATACCAGATGTTACCTGATGAGATCTGTACAAAATTGTGTGTTTACTGAGGACAGTATGTATCATAGGGAAAGTGTTCGGTTTAGAAAGGAAATCCTTTGACTGTAAAAAGACTGTACTCATCTTTTGCCTTTCAGGAACTTTGTGAGTCCTCTTGTGGGGCAGTGATAAAAGAAAAAAAAGTAGTTCATTTGTTGAGAAATTTAGAATAGGGTGAACTTCTATCAAAAGTTATTGGTGTCAGGTTGGTCTGAGGAAGAGAAGAGGAGAGGGCATGAGGTATGAGCACAAACAAACTGTTTGCCATGTGTCTTACTGTCTTGGAAACAGAAAACAAAGACCCTCGTTTCTCTGCAACATCTGAGTTCCAGTGCATAAGTGACCTGCTGGCCAGAAATTTGGAGGCTAGCACCACTTTTTAAAACAATGCTGTTGTCATGTGGTCACCCTCTTACATAGCCTCTGAAGGACATGTAAAAGGGACTGTGAGGGATCTTTACTACCTTTTCTACTTTACTATTGCTCTGCTTTTCTGGAACCTAGGAGAAGGTGTGTGTGTAGAAGTGTATCTTCCGTTCTTTATTTCCTCCCTTATTCCCTACTGACTACAACCCTTGAGTTTTAAATGGTCATATGAGAATGTAAGAGTGGCTCTACTGGGTCACACCAAAGGCTGGTCTAATTCCAGACACTGCTTCCAACTATAGCTGTAAGAATGGTGCTTACGGAAAACTGAGAACAAGTGTGTATGACAAGTTTCCTGATATTCTCCCAAGATGCAAACTCATTTTCAGATGAGAAATCAGCTCATCAGAGTGTAGTTTCTGTGTAATTCAAAGAATTTGTCTTACATAAACCTGCTCAGTCTCTCCTTGAGCTTGGACAAACTTTTAATTTACACTAGATTCCTTGACAAGGAGACACACATTTCTGCTACTTGTTCTGTGAAGAATCGCCTCCTTTTGTTCCATTTGAATCCTCAGTTGTCTTTTCTTCCCATGCTGAAGAGTTCTGTCTCAAGCCAATCTTTGATTCTTCTTGGGGTTTTTTGACTCTTCTTCTGAATCTGCTACTGTTTTGAGAATGACTCGTATAGGATTTAAGATGTGGGTAAACATTGGATTTATTCAGTGGCACAATGACTTCTAGTTTTCATTTCTTCTGTAGTAATTCCTAACACTTTTTATTTGTTTGGGGTTTTTTCTTACCAGTAGTTGAGCATTCAGCTAATGTTTAATGTTTTCATAGAATTATTTGTTAATAGTAACAAGATCAGAACTCACTATTTTATATGTGAAGTCAGTGTTTTTCTCCAGTGCATGATTTAAAATTACAACCTTTAGCATCAAACACATGCAACCTTTGTTACAGAGGTGAAATTTAATACCAAATTTAATACCAGTGACTGGTATTTTGAACAACTTTCACTTGTTTCTCAAAATCCTGCTGTTTCACAGTAGCTTTCTCATAGGTGGTGTTCATGTCTGCTGTATGGCATGTAATAGCCAAAGGCAGTTGTACACCACTGGAAAAAGAAACACCCCACACCTGTCATCGATCATACGTACAGAAGAATGTTAATGCATAAATGGGCTTGCTTCACTAGTCAGGCTGTAGTCCCTCTACATATTTGTTGAAAGTTTATTAGATGGATAATGTTGCTTATGATCATAGCCTTGAAGCTGTCCCTGTTTTGAACGAGGTATTTAACCATGGGACCTCACAGAAGTGCCTTCCAACTTAAGTTATTCTATGATACTGTGATGAGAGCCTTATCATGAAGCATAAAAATTGAAAAATCTGTATGGTAGAGCATGCATCACCAAATAAAACACTAAGTTCCTAACTCTGTGATTTCTTCATTTTAGCCTGAAGATGAAACCATAGTTGTAGGCATGACCAATGGGGTGCTAAATGTTAAACACAGAAAACCTGAAGAAAGGAAAGAAAAGTCTCAAAAGAAGAGACAACCAGCGTATAGAACCTATGTGAAAGGAAGAACTTACATGCCAAAACAGGTATAGGGGTGTGAGAAAATGTATACTGAAGCACGCTTCAATGTATATATTTTTTTTTTTAGTGTGTGCTAAGTTGAAAAAAGGGATGGGAGGGAGGATATAAAGACATAGAAACTTGTTCATGGTAATACATCTAATCCATTGTATGTACGTGTCGGTCTTATTCTGAACTCATCTTTCAATTCTAGGAAGATTTCTGTGTCAGTAAACCCGTAAAACGTGTTTTGAGGAAATACGACAAGCTGCTGAAGAGCTTTCAGTCCTCCAAGGCCCTTGATGCGGTACTGGAGGTAAAGCATTGATTTTTGTCTCATCAGAGTTGTGTGCTGTTGTCTGACATAGATTTTTTTCTGTACAGCAAGCTAATACTTCAGTGTATAACTAGAAAGGAATCAAACTTGTGTGGGTTCTGTTCTGGTTTTGCTGATATCAGCCCTTTTTTGTGTGCAAAGATGTTGCTTTGGTACTAAACTTTTCTTCGGTATGTCCAGCCACCCATCAGGCTTTATACTCCTGAAGTTACAGTTGCAGTCATGCAGGAACTACATCGCAGAGGAACACTGAGAAGTGCGCTTGCAGGCCGAGATGAGAAGCAAGTTAATCTCCTTCTTACCTTTGTGGCAAGGTATTATTTTAACCTGAGTTCTTCCTGACTATTTCGAGACCTGTATTTCTTAATAGCTTTTGCCACAGTCTCAACACATCAGAGGTGGAAGGAACACTGGTACTCTTGAAATCTCACATGCCTTCTGCTTTCTGATATCAGGCTCTGGGTTTTCACTCATAGTACTGGACTGGCTTACCTGTTAGAACAAAAAATTTTTGCTGATAATATGAGTGAGTGTATTTTACTTCGCCAGTCGTTCTACCCTTAGTCTATTATTTTCTGTCTCCTCAATTAAACTTGTGTCTTCATGCACCGGAGGTTTTTGCCAGTCCTCCAACCCCCACTGCTTTCCTGAAAGGAGGAGGATAAGTACTACATGTGGCTTTTTTTGACTCACATCTCTGCTGTTCTGTGATGTCTCTTCATGAAGAAAAAATTATATGCCTGTATGAGAAAGCTGCTTGTTGGTGGGAGGAGTGCAGCTGGCACTGTAAAATTGGGATGTCTTCTTATTTTGCAGGCGTGTGACTGAACCTAGGTTTACTCCTGTACTGGTGACTGTTGCAGATATGATCACTGGTAAGTACAACACAAAATGAATTGTCAAAGCCATATAGCTAGCTTGGAAATAAGGTTAAATGTGCCACACTTTAAAGAAACCAAACCTTTATGGGCTCGTTTATAAGTGTAAACTCAGTGTCAAGAGAACGATCCAAAAAGAGATACCGCCAGGTAACTTTGATCACCGTCAGTATCTGATTTGCACTGGTTGCAGGAAGCTCCTCATGGTCTCTTAAGATTCTTCATGTTTCTGTACTTACATAGTACAAGTGACTTCTGCTTCTCTGGTGAGGTAAAAATCGTATTTGAGGCTGTGAAACCTTCTGTTTCTGTTAGTTTGACTTACTGTTACTGTGAGTACATACTGATAGTTAACACTGTTTTAAGAACACTGTTAAGCCACAGTGCTGCCAGACTCCTTAAATGCATAGCTAAGCAGCTAATTTTCAGGTTTTTATAGATATGTGGATTCTTAAATGACTTTTTCTTTACAGACATTTACCAGCCTGTGGTTGGGCAGTCAGCGATTGTTGATAGGCAATTCTTGAGACTTCAGGAAGCCATCGG
>NW_009260189.1:0-346 GCF_000687185.1 Egretta garzetta
GTCCTTGGGGTGACACCATCCCCATCTCCATGGAGACCCCGTCCCCATGGTGACCCCGTCCCCATGATGACACTGTCCTTGGGTGACACTGTCCCCATCCCCACTGTCCCCATCCGCATGGTGACACTGTCCTTGGGGTGACACCGTCCCCATCCCCACTGTCCCCATCCCCATGGTGACACTGTCTTGGGGTGACACCATCCTTGGGGTGACACCGTCCCCATCCCCATGGTGACCCCATCCCCCAGGTGACCCTGTCCCCATGGTGACACTGTCCTTGGGGTGACACCGTCCTTGGAGTGACACCGTCCCCATCCCCATGGTGACCCCATCCCCCAGGTGACCC
>NW_009260189.1:1243-4002 GCF_000687185.1 Egretta garzetta
CCCACGCCTCGATGACAGCCTGTCCCCACCCCCCAGGGTGACCCCATCCCCGAGGTGACCCTGTCCCCATCCCCTGGGGTGACCCCGTCTCCCAGGTGACCCTGTCCCCATGGTGACCCTGTCCCCATCCCCCAGGTGACCCTGTCCCCATGGTGATGCCATCCCCATGGTGACCCTGTCCCCATCCCCCAGGGTGACCCCGTCTCCCAGGTGACCCTGTCCTCATGGTGACCCTGTCCCCATCCCCTGGGTGACCCTGTCCCCAAGGTGACCCTGTCCCTGTCCCCCTGGTGACCCTGTCCCCATGGTGACCCCATCCCCGAGGTGACCCTGTCCCCATCCCCTGGGTGACCCTGTCCCCAAGGTGACCCTGTCCCTGTCCCCCTGGTGACCCTGTCCCCATGGTGACCCCATCCCCGAGGTGACCCTGTCCCCATCCCCTGGGTGACCCTGTCCCCATCCCTGGGGTGACCCCATCTCCCAGGTGACCCCATCCCCATGGTGACCCTGTCCCCGAGGTGTCCCCGTCCCCCGGGTGACGCCGTCCCCGTCACAGGCGCGGGGGGCTCCAAGTTCACCATCGGCAAGTCCATCTGGCTGCTCTGGGCCCTGGTGTTCAACAACTCGGTGCCGGTGGAGAACCCCAAGGGCACCACCAGCAAGATCATGGTGCTGGTCTGGGCCTTCTTCGCCGTCATCTTCCTCGCCAGCTACACCGCCAACCTGGCCGCCTTCATGATCCAGGAGGAGTACGTCGACACCGTCTCGGGGCTCAGCGACCGCAAGGTACGGCCGCGTGGCGCCCCCGCTGCTGGGGGGACCTCGTGGGGGGACCTCATAGTGGGACCTCGTGGTGTGATTCCCTGGTGTGACCTCGTGGTGGGACCTCGTGGGGGGACCTCATAGTGGGACCTCGTGGTGTGATTCCCTGGTGGGACCTCGTGGTGGGCCCTCGTGGTGGGACCTCGTGGGGGGACCTCATAGTGGGACCTCGTGGTGTGATTCCCTGGTGGGACCTCGTGGTGGGCCCTCGTGGTGGGACCTCGTGGGGGGACCTCATAGTGGGACCTCGTGGTGTGATTCCCTGGTGGGACCTCGTGGTGGGCCCTCGTGGTGGGACCTCGTGGGGGGACCTCATAGTGGGACCTCGTGGTGTGATTCCCTGGTGGGACCTCGTGGTGGGCCCTCGTGGTGGGACCTCGTGGGGGGACCTCATAGTGGGACCTCGTGGTGTGATTCCCTGGTGGGACCTCGTGGTGGGCCCTCGTGGTGGGACCTCGTGGGGGGACCTCATAGTGGGACCTCGTGGTGTGATTCCCTGGTGGGACCTCGTGGTGGGCCCTCGTGGTGGGACCTCGTGGGGGGACCTCATAGTGGGACCTCGTGGTGTGATTCCCTGGTGGGACCTCGTGGTGGGCCCTCGTGGTGGGACCTCGTGGGGGGACCTCATAGTGGGACCTCGTGGTGTGATTCCCTGGTGGGACCTCGTGGTGGGCCCTCGTGGTGGGACCTCGTGGGGGGACCTCATAGTGGGACCTCGTGGTGTGATTCCCTGGTGGGACCTCGTGGTGGGCCCTCGTGGTGGGACCTCGTGGGGGGACCTCATAGTGGGACCTCGTGGTGTGATTCCCTGGTGGGACCTCGTGGTGGGCCCTCGTGGTGGGACCTCGTGGGGGGACCTCATAGTGGGACCTCGTGGTGTGATTCCCTGGTGGGACCTCGTGGTGGGCCCTCGTGGTGGGACCTCGTGGGGGGACCTCATAGTGGGACCTCGTGGTGTGATTCCCTGGTGGGACCTCGTGGTGGGCCCTCGTGGTGGGACCTCGTGGGGGGACCTCATAGTGGGACCTCGTGGTGTGATTCCCTGGTGGGACCTCGTGGTGGGCCCTCGTGGTGGGACCTCGTGGGGGGACCTCATAGTGGGACCTCGTGGTGTGATTCCCTGGTGGGACCTCGTGGTGGGCCCTCGTGGTGGGACCTCGTGGGGGGACCTCATAGTGGGACCTCGTGGTGTGATTCCCTGGTGGGACCTCGTGGTGGGCCCTCGTGGTGGGACCTCGTGGGGGGACCTCATAGTGGGACCTCGTGGTGTGATTCCCTGGTGGGACCTCGTGGTGGGCCCTCGTGGTGGGACCTCGTGGGGGGACCTCATAGTGGGACCTCGTGGTGTGATTCCCTGGTGGGACCTCGTGGTGGGCCCTCGTGGTGGGACCTCGTGGGGGGACCTCATAGTGGGACCTCGTGGTGTGATTCCCTGGTGGGACCTCGTGGTGGGCCCTCGTGGTGGGACCTCGTGGGGGGACCTCATAGTGGGACCTCGTGGTGTGATTCCCTGGTGGGACCTCGTGGTGGGCCCTCGTGGTGGGACCTCGTGGGGGGACCTCATAGTGGGACCTCGTGGTGTGATTCCCTGGTGGGACCTCGTGGTGGGCCCTCGTGGTGGGACCTCGTGGGGGGACCTCATAGTGGGACCTCGTGGTGTGATTCCCTGGTGGGACCTCGTGGTGGGCCCTCGTGGTGGGACCTCGTGGGGGGACCTCATAGTGGGACCTCGTGGTGTGATTCCCTGGTGGGACCTCGTGGTGGGCCCTCGTGGTGGGACCTCGTGGGGGGACCTCATAGTGGGACCTCGTGGTGTGATTCCCTGGTGTGACCTCGTGGTGGGACCTCGTGGTGGGGCCTCGTGGTGCGATTCCCTGGTGTGACACAGGGGGACCTCACTGTGTGACCTCATGGTGGGACCTCATGGTGTGATTCCC
>NW_009260190.1:0-216 GCF_000687185.1 Egretta garzetta
AGGCAGAGCAGATCATCCACCTGCTCACACTTGAGGCAGCCACTCCTTACCATTCTCTGGTACAGCCGACAGGCTGAGGCACTCCCTACCGCCAGCGACCTGGACAGCTGGATGTTTGTTTAGGTGAGGTGGGCACTCCGTCTGGGTCACCATGTTCTTTCTGGCAACGGCTTTCAGACGAGCGGAAACCATTGCTTGCTCCTCTTTTGGGGTGTC
>NW_009260191.1:0-2768 GCF_000687185.1 Egretta garzetta
CCCACCATCTGCGCATTCCAGATGATGCTGTGCACAAGCCAGACGAGGAATGTGGTGGCAGCCATGGCCTGCAGGAGGAGGGAGAGAAGAGGGGTTCAGCGGGGCGGGGAGGGAGGGAGCTGGCGGCGAGGGGAGCGGGGAGGGGATCCGCAGGGAGCTGGGGGCAGGTAGGAGAGGGGGAGAGGCAGCTGGGAGGCAGCAAGGCCTGCGCCCAGCCCCGGTGGCGGTGGCACCGTGCCCTGCCCAAGGCGCTCCCGCGAGCGGCTGGTCCCTCGACGCAGGGTGAGAACCAGGCCCGCCGGGGGCCCGCGTTTCTCGCCTGGGCCTCCCTCTCCGCGTCCCATCCCGAGGAAGGGGTGGACAGCAATGAGGTCTCCCCTCTGTCCCCTCTCCTCCAAGCTGAACAAAGCCAGTGTCCTCAGCCGCGCCTCATAAGGACGTGCCCGCTAGTCCTTTCCCCATCGTTGTCGCCCTCCTTTGGACACTTGCCGGTATTTTTAGATCCTGCTGATATTGTGGAGCCCAAAACCGCACACGGTATTCGACGTGAGGTCACTGCGGTACTGAGTGTACAGTGGGTCAATCCTTTTTTTCGACTGGCTAGCTAGGCCGCGCCTAACGCCCCCCAGGAGGTCTTTGGCCACCAGAGCACGTTGTTGACTCCTGTGGAGCTCTCGTCAGGCCCCAGCAGCAGGCCTGCTGCTGCATAGACCATCCCATGACTGAAAACCCCCAAATTCTGCCAGTTGCGTTAGCCTCGGAGACAGGTACCGATACGCTGCTGCGCCTGCCTCTTTCTTTTGACGTCAGTCCCTACAACTTGGAGGACAGAGGAGAATGCCACCTGCACTCCTGATCCCTTCCCGCAAATCTCCCCGAGGCCCCAAAGTCTCTTTGGACCACCCTTGGGCTTCTCAGCGCAACTCCGTTGGTACCCACAGGAGAAAGCAAGAGCGGCTAATAAGCTGAGGGCCGTCCAAGGCTAGGAAGGTTCCTGGGAACGCCTTCAACCCGAGCCACAGGGAGGCAGAACACTTCCCCAAAAGGTCGGCAGACCAGGGCAGTAGTGAAAGAATGCTTTGCTGTGCTTTGCTTTGCTTTGCTTGGGTGTGCGGCTCTTGCTCTGCCTACTAAACGCCCGTAGCTCAAGCCACAAGTTTTCCGGCTTTTACCCTTGAGATTCTCTCAGCCCCCGCACTGGGGGCAAGTGAACGAGCAGCTGTGTGATGCCAAGCTGCCTGCCGGGATTAATGCCCAGCCCCTGGGAAGCCAAAGCCCAGTGAGCCATTGAAACCAGAGCCCACCGCACCCGCTCTTCTGCAAAATGCTCCCTGACTCTGTGGCAGCTGAGCCGCCAGCACCCTGTGCCCGCGTTCCCCAACACACTGATGCACGGGCACTCGCAGGCGCAGCATTTCTGCAAACGCGCCATTTATTGGCAACTCTGCACAGGGGAAGGCTCCCCGCAGCAAGGGACTCTCTCCAAGAGGGAGGGCGGTCGTGGCCCAGGGGGAATCGTGAGTCTTTGTCACAAGGCTCCTTCAGCTGCATGGGGTCCCACGCCCCAGAGCGTGCTTTGGCTGTGGAGGAGAGGTGCGGCAGCAATTCCCACTGTCGCCTGAGCAGCGTGTTCTTGTTAGTGTGTCCAGCGTGCCCAGTTTGGTGGCAGCAGCTCCCCGGGGAGTGTCTTCAGGCCTGGCCCTGTGCCTCAAGAACTGCGCCTCTGCCCTAGCGCAGCTCTCTGCCCACGTCCTGCTGCTGGTAAGCCTGGCCTCTCTGCCTACTCGAGGCTCAGGAAGGTGTCCGAGTGACCTTGCTGCACCGCAAACATCATCTCCATCAGGAGGGTTCTCCCGGAAGCCTTTGTCAGCCGGAGCCTGCAGGAGCGCCTGGAGGGCAGCACTGTTAGGCGGCCCTGTTGCGACTGAGGGAAAACCACCCAGGCTGCTTTTACCAGTATCTGGAACCAGCGGGTGGTTTTCTCGATGTCCAGGTAGGGCCCCGTGCAGAGGGTGCCTAGGAGGCTGGGAGCCTGATTTCTCCTCAGCTCCTCCTTGCTGTGGTGGAGGAAGCACAGCATGTTCTCCACCAGCCGCTTCCTCGTGCAGGTGCACTCCAGCTCCACGCGGAGCCTGGAGTTCCTTGCTGGCATCTCCCCTGCGGTGCTCAGCTCCAGGTGGAAGGCGTGCCCACGGGGGGGCTGCAGGGGCACGAGCAGGCGGTAGACAGCACCATCCTCACGGGGACTCCAACCTTCGAAGGCGTTGCGCACCCCGATGGCTGGCTTGAGGCGCGGCATGAAACTGTTCCTGGAAAGCTTGCCGCAGATACGGACAAGTCCATCCGCCAGCTCCTGCGCTGCTCTGAACGATTCTGGCAGGCGCAGGAGGCGCTTGGCTGAAATTCTGCCCACATCCAGCGCAACGCCAGGTCTTTCATCTTCCTTCGCCTTGCATGCCTTCTTTCTGGAACCTCCCTCTTCGCTGCTGAGGGCTGCCTGTCGGCTCCTTTTCCGGAGCCACCAGCAGAGCCCAAAGAGCAGGACCGGGAGTCCAGCAACCGCCCAGACCTGCCACTGCTGCAAGGCTGCAAAGAGCAGGGCTCCCCAGGCCACGCCACTCTGCTCCTGGGTCCCCTGCTCCTGGGTCCCCTGCTCCAGCTCCCGCAGCAGCCGAGTCATCTCCTGGCTCAGGTACTCCTCACGCTGCTGCATGCGCTCGCGCGTGGCCTCATCCAGCTCCTCACCCACCATCTGCGCATTCCAGATG
>NW_009260191.1:3386-4670 GCF_000687185.1 Egretta garzetta
CTTCTGTGGCCGCCGTTTGTGATCCAGAATTTGCAGGAGCGGCTGGAGGGCAGGACCTTCATATTGCAGCAACGTGACTGAGGCATCTCCACCCAGGCTGACGTCACGGAATTCTGGAACCACAGGGCAGTTTTCTGCACATCTAGGTAGGGGCCGGTGCAGAGGGTGCCTAGGAGGCCGGGAGCCTGATTTCTCCTCGGCTCCTCCTCAGGGTGGTGGAGGAAGCACCGCATCTCTCCTGCCAGCTGCTCCCTCGGGCAGGTGCAGACCAGCTCCACACGGACACAGAAGGTCCTCGACAGCATCCCCCTCCCATTGCTCAGCTCCAGGTGGAAGGCGTGCCCACGGGGGGGCTGCAGGGGCACGAGCAGGCGGTAGAGAGCACCACCCTCACAGTGACTCCAACCTTCGAAGGTGTTGCCCACCCCAATGGCTGGTTGCAGCACCGGGAAGAAACTATTTGAAAAGAGCACTTGGAAGACACGGAGGAGGTCACCCACCAAGTCCTTCACCACCTGGCGCTCTGTGTCCAGGTTCTGAAACGGCCACTGTATGTGCTCTTCAAAGAACCTTCCCAGGTCATCTGCATCCTCACTGTCTTCTTCTTCCTCCTCCTCCTCCTCCTGTTCCCTGTCGCAGCTGGAGCTCTTCTCTTTGCTGCTGCTGTCTGGTTCACGGCTCCTTTTCCGGAGCCACCAGCAGAGCCCAAAGAGCAGGACCGGGAGTCCAGCAACCGCCCAGACCTGCCACTGCTGCAAGGCTGCAAAGAGCAGGGCTCCCCAGGCCACGCCACTCTGCTCCTGGGTCCCCTGCTCCTGGGTCCCCTGCTCCAGCTCCCGCAGCAGCCGAGTCATCTCCTGGCTCAGGTACTCCTCACGCTGCTGCATGCGCTCGCGCGTGGCCTCATCCAGCTCCTCACCCACCATCTGCGCATTCCAGATGATGCTGTGCACAAGCCAGACGAGGAATGTGGTGGCAGCCATGGCCTGCAGGAGGAGGGAGAGAAGAGGGGTTCAGCGGGGCGGGGAGGGAGGGAGCTGGCGGCGAGGGGAGCGGGGAGGGGATCCGCAGGGAGCTGGGGGCAGGTAGGAGAGGGGGAGAGGCAGCTGGGAGGCAGCAAGGCCTGCGCCCAGCCCCGGTGGCGGTGGCACCGTGCCCTGCCCAAGGCGCTCCCGCGAGCGGCTGGTCCCTCGACGCAGGGTGAGAACCAGGCCCGCCGGGGGCCCGCGTTTCTCGCCTGGGCCTCCCTCTCTGCTCCCCATCCCGAGGTAGGGGTGGCCAGCA
>NW_009260191.1:5817-9097 GCF_000687185.1 Egretta garzetta
GCCTCCCTTTTGAGGAGGGCAAACAGCCCCGTTGGAATGGGGGTGGCCATCTGCCCATGACAGTCACTGTTGCAGGGGCAGCTGTTTTTCCTAAGTGGAAGTGCAATGTTGGAAGACAAAAAGGTTTTTCTCTGCAGTTTGATTCTTCCTCTCTGATATATTGAAGTGTCCAATGAACAAATTGAGCACAAATTCATTTTTTTTTTCCTCCCCTAAAGCTACTCACCAGCTCATCACAGAGCGCGGGAGGTGCAGAAAGCAGCACCTTCAGTCCCACACCTTCCATGGGAAGCTCCTCCTCTGGAAGGAGCTAAAAGAAAGAGGTGAGACCTGGGCACAGCAGCGCCTGCGATAATTTCTCCAAGTCCCTTTGCCCATCTGGCTCCACTCTATGGACCGTTTAGCATGAAGAAAGCAATTTTTTTGCCTTCAATACTGAAAGCAGCAGGGTAATTGGAGCCCGGAAGGCGCAGTAGCTATTGAGCAATCTCGGCCCTCGCAGACCTCTGATGTACTGTAAAACTCAAAGAGGAGTTACAATTACTACACATTGCCCTGGACAGTGATTTATCTTGTAGCCACATGAAAGCAAAATCCCTCTGATCTGGTTACCCTCTGCCCCGTACCTGATCAGGATGTGTCCTATCTCAGATTAAAGGGACTTTCTTTTCAAATGCTGCAGGAAAATCTGTGTGTGACGTTCAATTTTTCTGCCCTTTAAAATAATATCCCCGATGAGAAGTGACTTGGTGCGGTGCTGGTGTCCTGAGAAATTGGATGCTGAACTGGAAACTTGGATTGCCTAGTAAAGGACCACAAAGCAAACAGTTTAATGGATCTTTTTTAAGTTCCTTTCGAGGCGGGAGGATGATTCAGTAGCTGAGGACTGACCTGGGACGCAGGAGATGAGGTTTCAGTTCTTTGTGCGTGTCGCAGTTTAACATGGACACCAGGGGCCCACCAAAGCCGCTCTATCACTCCCCTCTAACCAGACAGAGGAGAGAAAAAGTAAATCAAAAGGGCTCATGGGTCGAGATAAGGACAGGGAGAGATCATTTTATCAGTTACCATCATGGGCAAACCAGACTCTACTTGAAAGAAATAATTAATGTATTATCAATCAAAATCAGAGAAGGAGAGGAGAAAAACTGCTAGATCTTAAAAACCTTCCCCCCACCCCTCCCTTCTTTCTGGGCTCAACTTCACTCCCAGCTCCTCTACCTACTCCCCCCAGCGATGCAGGGGGACGGGAATGGGGGTTGAGGTCAGTTCATCACATGTTATCTCTGCCACTTCTTCCTCCTAGGGAGAGGACTCTTCCCCTGCTCCAGCGCAGGGTCCCTCTCATGGGAGACAGTCCTCCATGAACTTCTCCAATGTGAGTCCTTCCCACGGACTACAGTTCTCCGCGAACTGCTCCAGCATGGGTCCATAATTTCCATGGGGTGCAGTCCCTCAGGAGCAGACTGCTCCAGCGTTAGCCCCTGTGGGGTCACAAGTTCTGCCAGCAAAACCTGCTTCGGCGTGGGCTCCTCCCCCCACGGGTCTGCAATGGCTTGCCAGGAACCTGATCTGGCACAGGCTTCCCACAGAGTCACAGCCTCCTCCCTTCAGGCATCCAGCCGCTCAGGCATGTTGTGTTCGGGATGACAGAGTCTGGGAACTATCACACGAGATCAGAGGCCCTTCATCATCCCCTCCTGATCCATACAGCCCCGATCAACAACTGGCACTTTGAGATGAGATCTGGGGAGCCCTGATGGACAAAATGAGCCAAATGGGGAGCTTCTGGCTTAGTCTGGGATTGGTTTTCTTCTGGCCCCTGAATTGCTGCTTGGGAGCAGGCAGCAGTCTCCACTGCGTGTCATCTCAGAGCCGTAATAGCATTAATCCTCTGGAAATAGTTGAGCCGTTCTAAACTTGACATTTTCTCTTCTTTTCACAAACTATAACAGCACATCACAGGCGTAGGCTGCATGAGAAACCCTCCTGCAAGCAGCAATTCCACTGACGGGGAGGATCGTGCTTGTGATGTCTCTTTGTCTGATGCTCCCTTCCAACTCCTCTCTATTAACAGATGCTTTTGAAGGGAATAAGAGAGGCTGTATATAACCCAAATTCCCACTGCTTCAAGGCAAGCGAGACCCCTTCCTTTGCTCAGCAGCGCCTTGGAAGTGCAAGTCACAGACTTGCCGAGTCTCACATATGGAGCAGGGAGATCAGATCTGCCTCTCGCTTCTCCACCTGGCTCATTGGGCATCCCCCGCGCTGCTGCAGATGTAGCCGATCTGGGATCCACTGCGGTGTCAAGGCAGTGGGGAGGTAGCAGCCATGGGTGCTTTACAGGTTCCCTTCATGGAACAGCTTTGGGTGGTGACATGGTATCCCCCATCCTCCAGGGCACACCATGGGGGAGAAGAAACTGGAGAGGTCTTGGCTGAATGCAGGGGAAAACCGTCTAGATCTGGGTGGGTAAAATGGTGGATAAATCCACCAGACTCAGTGGATGAATTGAGCCTCAGATGGTTCAGTTCCATCACTTGGTTGCAGCCCATCAGCTGCCACCCATTTTGGACCCTTTGCCGGGTAACCAGCACCCAACAGGGAGCCACCCCTGAAATCAGGTCCTTTGCCCAGCACGTGGGAGCTGAAGTCAGTCAACTGATGTCCACCTTCCTTCAAAAGCCTTCTCAGGCTCAAAACTACTGAAGGACAAACTGCTCAGGTCAGCATCTGCTGCAGTTATTGGCCTTCCACCGAAGGATGATGGGAGCGCCAGTCACGCTGACATGTTCAAGTGACAATCATAACTAGAAAGGGATGGTCTCTGCTTGAGAGATGCTTGAGACCATCTGTGGGACGTAGGGAAGGGGAAAGGTCCCGGGAGAAAAGAAAGGGGTTGGCCTTTGGCAGATCAATTTTAAAGGAATGTCCTCCTTTTGGGTAGGAGAAAAAATTGCATTTGAGTTGCGTTGTGTAATTATTGCTCCCAGATAATTTCATTCACTCTTTGAAGAGGGCTGAATAGAAAAACTTCATTCAGAGACCGGGATAAAAATACTGTTCCCTTAACTCCTTACATACAGTGATCAAAAACATCTTGTGTCCAGCTGTACCCCACCCCTCCCGTCTCCTGCAACCCCGGGTACATGTGCCAGGACATTTTCTGCTTTTGCCTCAGCTCCCCACTGCTCCTGGATGGTAGATAACCAAATGTGCCCTAAATCAACACTTCTCAGTGCTCAACAGCCCCCCCCCCCCCCCCCCAATCTCCTTCTCT